>NC_056733.1:367205967-367255967 GCF_019279795.1 Protopterus annectens
CTCACATCTGACTTTACAGGCCGACACATACAAGCGGTCACTATATAGCATAGAAATTCACTTGCTTGCCTAAATAATATGCTTATTATTGTGGCAATTTCCTTGCTTATTCTGTTTCTTGTGTCATTTAGGTATTTCTGTTACAGAAATAACCAATTCATGCTACCATTACATTAAATACGGTATATCATTGTGTCCTACAATGCGTAGCACATCAGCCATTTCTAATACGTTTTTCGGGACACAACTGTCCATGGAGTGACTGCCCCAACCAAAGTGGGACAGGTGGTGACCTTAGTCGCTGCTCTATGTCGGTGCGGCGCTGACATCTTGACTGTACACCTTCTCTGAGTGTAAACACTGACAGTGCATTGCGGGACGAATCGCGGTCTTATGCGTATCCTTTGCTACTTGGACGGGTACACTTATGCCTTCGTGGCTTCTATTTGCTTCTCCGTTAATTTGGGAAGGGGACTATGTTGCATACTGTACGTGCGTTTCATTCTGCACAGGACCTGGCTGCTGCCATTACTATTGTGGGCGGACCGTGGCTGTCAGCACATTAGGTTGCTCACCTCATGCCGGCTTAGACACGCCTCCAGACGCATCCTACCTGGGCTCGCTCACGTACACTACGCACGTGTCTGTGATTCCGGTGCACTCTCATTAATATGTATATGGCGCTACTGCGCCGGATATTCCATGCACCGCCGGCGCAGGCCTTACGCCGGCCTTGCGCCGAGCTTCATGAATCTCGGGGAGTGTTGTAAACCATTACTTTATTTTAAACACATGAATAAACAGGGACAATGGATTTTAAAAATTAATTGTCGTGTTTGTCTTTGTGGTATATGCAATATTTTTGTCATTTAGCACCAACAATTACGGAGATGATAAAACTGGAAAATCTAATCAGAATAACAGATTGACAACCTGCAGGTTTCCTTAGATGAAGACTACCCAAAATGAACTCTGTTAATTTAGGGAATAGTCTGGAAAACACAGGGATAATTACATGGTAAAAGGCTTCAAATCATTTAGACCCATTTAAGCTCAAGTATTGAATTACATGATTTCCTATAATGCCCAGATGTCTCACAATAGGTTTATTAAGACTTATTCAAATGAAACTGAATGCATGGTATCAGTATTGTGCACTGAAAATGGCAGAAAAAGATAGCAGATAAGCTGAGCTGGTTCTGAGGTGCTGAACATTGAAACATTCTAAATGTTGTGCATTTCTTCTCATTAACTATTGTCTTATCTCTACTCTATGTTTTCCTGCTCATGCAGCAATCAACTCACAAGCTTCTGATTACCATTAAAGAAACATATTTTTGTCTAGGCTTATGTTTTATCAGGTTCAGAGTAAAAATTAGCAGTAACAACAGCACCAAATCACCGAATCCTCTGAAAAGAACAACAACGTACTGGATATCACCAAACACGATTTAATAAAAAAATATAAGTCTCTGACGTCTCGGCCTTCGCCTTCAAGGAGTACAGATTACAAATGAACCATTGCTTTATATACAATTCAAGTACATCAATTAAAGGCAATTAAATAATCAATTATTTAAAAATTCAGTTAAACTGACAGCATTCTCCAATTAAAATCCTCATTTAAGCCTCTAGGACATAAAGTTTTAAATTTTAATATATAGATAGTTTCTTTATATAGTAGCATTTGTTTAATTTTAAACTGGTCATTTCCACACTCACTAATTTGCTCTAGAATAGTAGCTTGTAACAATTTATCATTATTATGATGTTTTCAGAAAAATGTCTTGCAACAGGACTTTCATTTCTATTATTAACAATGTCCCTTACATGTTCTAACAAACGAACCTTAAAAGGTCTTTTAGTCTCCCCTATATACACTTTGTTACAAGGACATCTTAAAGCATAAATGACCCTCTCAGTGTGGCAACAATAAAATTATTAGAATTAAAAGAAATGTTATTAATATAATTAAAACTAAGAGTAATATAACTACATGCCTTACATTTGCCACACTGATATGTCCCTTTATGTCTGATGTTACTATCCATAGTTGCTACTGGATAATGAAATCTACTTTTAACAAGAAAGTCTTTAATATTTCCCCTTTTAAATGAAAATTTAAGGTTAACATCCAACCAAGGCTTGACATTCTCCAGTGTACTAAATAATTTCCAAAACATAGAAATCATATTCATAAACTTGGATGTGTAACATCCATATGTAGTGACAAAATATATAACTTCTTGTGATTTCCATAAAGACTGATTTTTAAGGGAAACCAACTTTGTATCTTGTGCCCTATTATATTTCTGAATATTCTTTTACATGTATAAAGTTTATTATAACAATCATCCAAGATAGTTATATCATAACTCCTTGATAAAAAAGACTCATATAAAAGCCTCATTTCTTTATTAAATTCCAAAGTTTCATTACATAAACGGGAAATACGTAACATTTCCCCGTAAGGTAATGAATGTATGGTATGTGGTACATGTCCACTCAGGCCGTGGACATATTGTGTTAACCCACCAAATTTCCTGTTTATTGAAGTAACTAATCTGTGACCATCTGAGATATCTAGAACCACATCCAGAAAAGGCATTCTGGTATCTAAAATAAGGCCATCAAAATCCAAACCAAATCTATTTAATTAACAAAGTCCCTTCTAACAGTAATTTTGTACCTAAAATTGTTAATGATGACATTTCTAATTTTGTTAAAATGTTAAACCACTCTGTGGAAATAAGTCATGAAGAGTTTATGAAGAATAGAGATAATATTAATTATAATATGACTTGTCGGGAATGGAATACTTTAAAAGATTTAAGTAAAAATAATAATATAGTATTCAAACCTGCCGACAAGGGGAACAAACTTGTGGTATTGAATGTACAGGATTATTTTGAGATGTGCATGTTGCATTTAAATGACAATACGACATATGAGGTTAGTAACCTTGACAGTTATAACTTGGCTATTTCTGAATATAGCAATCTTATGCAGAAAGGCTTTAGATTAGGATATTTTGATAAGAAAGATATTAAAGATAAATTTAAGGTTGAAGGACATAGTATGGCGTATTTTTACTGCCTACCTAACATTCACAAAAATCTAGTGAAACCGTGGGATTAGATCCAATAGTTTCAGGACTAACTATTTTTTACACAATTTAGGTATATTTTTACATAATTATTTGTTATCTTATGTAAAAAAGTTGCCCTCTTTCCTGACAGATATATTTGATCTTCTGAATAAAATCAAGGATATTAAATGGAACAAAAATATGTATTGGATATCGGTGGATGTTAAAAGTTTATATACGAACATTAATCATGACTTTGGTATGGAAGCCCTAAGAACATTTTTAGGTATGTCTCCTGTTTCTGAATTTATTATAGAACTAACATATTTTTCATTAACTAATAATTATTTTGAGTTTAACCAAACTTTATATCATCAAAAACAAGGAACAGCCATGGGGGCGTCTTTTGCCCCTATGTATGCTAATTTGGCAATGGGTCTTTTTGAGACCGAATATATCTATAAACATAGGTTTTTTCATAACTATGTGGTGAGGTATTATAGATATGTTGATGATTTAATTTTTTTAGTTGAAGGGGACAAGACCCTGGCTTTAGAATTTATATCAGATTTAAAATTAAATAGATTTGGTTTGGATTTTGATGGCCTTATTTTAGATACCAGAATGCCTTTTCTGGATGTGGTTCTAGATATCTCAGATGGTCACAGATTAGTTACTTCAATAAACAGGAAATTTGGTGGGTTAACACAATATGTCCACGGCCTGAGTGGACATGTACCACATACCATACATTCATTACCTTACGGGAAATGTTACATTTCCGTTTATGTAATGAAACTTTGGAATTTAATAAAGAAATGAGGCTTTTATATGAGTCTTTTTTATCAAGGAGTTATGATATAACTATCTTGGATGATTGTTATAATAAACTTTATACATGTAAAAAGAATATTCTGAAATATAATAGGGCACAAGATACAAAGTTGGTTTCCCTTAAAAATCAGTCTTTATGGAAATCACAAGAAGTTATATATTTTGTCACTACATATGGATGTTACACATCCAAGTTTATGAATATGATTTCTATGTTTTGGAAATTATTTAGTACACTGGAGAATGTCAAGCCTTGGTTGGATGTTAACCTTAAATTTTCATTTAAAAGGGGACGAAATATTAAAGACTTTCTTGTTAAAAGTAGATTTCATTATCCAGTAGCAACTATGGATAGTAACATCAGACATAAAGGGACCTATCAGTGTGGCAAATGTAAGGCATGTAGTTATATTACTCTTAGTTTTAATTATATTAATAACATTTCTTTTAATTCTAATAATTTTTATTGTTGCCACACTGAGAGGGTCATTTATGCTTTAAGATGTCCTTGTAACAAAGTGTATATAGGGGAGACTGAAAGACCTTTTAAGGTTCGTTTGTTAGAACATGTAAGGGACATTGTTAATAATAGAAATGAAAGTCCTGTTGCAAGACATTTTTCTGAAAAACATCATAATAATGATAAATTGTTACAAGCTACTATTCTAGAGCAAATTAGTGAGTGTGGAAATGACCAGTTTAAAATTAAACAAATGCTACTATATAAAGAAACTATCTATATATTAAAATTTAAAACTTTATGTCCTAGAGGCTTAAATGAGGATTTTAATTGGAGAATGCTGTCAGTTTAACTGAATTTTTAAATAATTGATTATTTAATTGCCTTTAATTGATGTACTTGAATTGTATATAAAGCAATGGTTCATTTGTAATCTGTACTCCTTGAAGGCGAAGGCCGAGACGTCAGAGACTTATATTTTTTTATTAAATCGTGTTTGGTGATATCCAGTACGTTGTTGTTCTTTTCAGAGTAAAAATTGTTTTATGAGTATGGTAAAGTTACATACCCAGGAAAGAAAAAAATATATATTGCCACAC
Organism: Protopterus annectens; assembly: GCF_019279795.1. NCBI lineage: Eukaryota > Metazoa > Chordata > Ceratodontiformes > Protopteridae > Protopterus > Protopterus annectens. Next base: position 367,210,949 of record NC_056733.1, read on the forward strand.
CAAAATGTTAAAGGCATTGCAACCACAAACACAAAACAAAACTTTTAAAGTAAAATAAATTTCTACTTTAACATTAAATTAAAATACTTTAATAAATATTAAAAAATGCAATAAGCAACATAACATGGAAATGTTTAGAAGAATCTTTTCTTTAGTCTGTTAAAATTTAATAAATAAATAGCAGTCAATAGTTTATAATTATTCAGTCACAGTTCATTTTCTTAATTGCTCTTGTTACAACTTCACTCTTGGAAAACTACTGATCCTATTGTGATGATAAGGAGATTTATTAGTCTGCGATTTGCACTACCAGGCTGCACCTCTGTTTAGTAAGATAATTCTTCTCTCTGTTCAAACCTGATATGAAACCTTAGTTTTTCCGCATACTCATATTTACAAAAACATGTTTGCTGGCCATTGCTGTTCCCAAACTCCATGCGTATGGCTAATGCGTTCCTCCTATAGTTAAGAATAATAATGTCCATAATATAACATTTAATTCCTGGTTGTAGGTTTACTTAGCATTATCTAATAAAATGCCAGCTCACAAGTGGTTAAATAGGCAGTCCAAGATCTGGAGCAAATACAGAAATGTTCAAATACAGAGCATCTCCAGCTAGTTGTTGGGCTTTTGAATCATGAGGAGATGTTTATCATTAAAGCAGAGTTGGGATGTAACCTTGTAGCAAAGAACCTAGGCAAAGCATCTTTCATGGTGATGCCCTTCAGTGTGTGCTACTTGTAGTTTAGAGATAGTGAGGAAGTGGGGTAGTTCATGCGTGATGAGGTGTTTAAGGGCCATACAGCATTTTGAAGAGTAAGCTTTATTTGAAGCAAAGTTGTCTATAGTATAGTAGCACACTGCTTAAGTTTGCTTTTCTGTGCAGCAAACAGGAGTGTGGACAGAAGACAAAAGGATTTCTTTAAAACCAAGAAAATCTAAAAGTATTACTGCTGAATGCTAGAAAGCTAAACCTAAAACTTCACTCCCTAGAAGCTCTCTTTACCCTAGAGAATGCTGATGTCTATGTGGTCTCTGAGATGTGGTTTAAAGCAGGGAAGAACACATCAGCAGTGCAAGGTTATAATGTCTTCCACACATTTAGACCAGCTACTTCACAGGCAAGGACAAGGAGAAGGTGGAGGTGTCTCTATTTACATCAAAAATAAATATACTTCAAGGCTGGTTAAACAGGACAATGCACTTGAGGTGCTCCATGTTCAAATCACCATAGGTAAAATCCAATATCACTTCCTTGCAAGCTATATGTCCCCCTCTATGACCCAGGAAACCCATACGATGTATTTAAACTTATTAGAAACGCTAACTATTGAACCCAATACATTATTCATGGGTGACTTTAATTACCCCATTATTAACTGGGGATCCTATACAACATCAAACATGCATGCAAAGAGATTCCTGAATTTTGTAAACACAAACCCCATGAACCCGATAGTCAATACACCAACCAGGGGTGCAACTATACTGGATCTGGTCCTCACTAATATGGGAGAGTGCTGTACACCTCCTACAGTATTTCCTTCCCTGGTAAGGTCAGACCACAAAATAGTCTCTTTTGAAGTAAAAATAAAACCTGCAGCCCCAGCTCAACCGGGAATATTCAGGAACTATTCTAAGGCTAACCTCCTGGTATTAAGTGAGAAACTGGCAAAATGTCAATCTCCTATAAACCCTGAGAACACTTCTGTCTATGCAGAACTGTTCACAGAAACCCTGTACAAGCATGTTAGTAGTTGTATAGAGGCACCTGTACCCACCAGGAAGAAGGACAGAAATAAATCAAAAAACAAGCCATCCTGGTGGAATCACAAAATCAATCAGATGTATAACAGGAGGAAGAAAATCATGGGAAAAATTAGGAGGTGCAGCACCCAGAAGGATAAAAGCACTCTCATCAAACTAAACAAACAACTCAGAGGACAAGTAAAGTCTACCAAAGCCAAATATGAGGTAGGTTTGGCCTCCCAGGCCAAAAACAACCACAAAGCATTCTTTAGCTATGTCCGCAACCTCAAAGGCAATACACAATTGTCTGCAGAGCTCATTGTAAATGGAGCCACCTATACTGAGCCAGAAGATATAGCAAACATCCTGGCTGATAAATTTAGCCCCAGCTTTGCTTCTCTCTCCCCCTCAACCTTCCCTCAGGAAATATCATCAAATATAACTCCCCCTACTATCACTAAGGAACAGATCCTTAATGCTGTCTCTTACACCAAGAATACTGCATCAATGGGCCCAGACAATATCCCAGGATGCTTTCTAAATAGCATGAAACATGACCTATCAGGGCCTCTGGAATTACTATTTAACTGTAGCCTTCAAACAGGCTTCATAACTCATGAATGGAGAAAGATAACAGTCATCCCTCTGCACAAAGGTGAGCCATTTACAGACCCTGGAAACTACAGACTCATAAGTCTCACTATTCTTATATATAAAGCCATGGAAAGAATTATCATGGACATGATCAACAGAGATTTAGTATACCTCCAAACACTGGACCCAACCCAGTTTGGTTTCATCGAGGGCAGATCATGCCTACTCACCCTGGTGGACTTCTTTGAGAAGGTCACCAAAGCAATGGATGAGGGCAAAATCATTTACACTGCTTACCTTGACCTGGCCAAGGCATTTGACACAATGCCTTACTTGGGGATTATTGACAAACTCAAGAGGTTATGTACAAACCCGTATGTCACCCGGTGGATACCCAACTGGCTCACAGACAGGATCTAGGAAGTTAGAATTGGTGAGTCCACCTTGACAAAGAGGCCAGTCACAAGTGGAGTCCCTCAGGGATCAGTCCTTGGACTGCTCCTTTTTAGCATTTACTTCTCAGAAGTCAAGGCCAATGTCAGTGGTCTCTGGCTGACTAAATTTGCAGATGAATGCAAATTAGGAGCTGTCATTGAATCTCACACCGACACATATTGTTCTCCAGGAGGGGCTGACACAGACAAATAACTGGTGTCAGAGCCATGGACTAAAACTAAATGTCAAGTGATGCATAATAGTATCCTTTGGGAAGTCATTCATCCCTGGTAACTATCATATTGACAACACACCCCTTAGAGTTGACCCAGTAGTCAGGGACTTAGGGTAACACATAGAGAGTGATCCAGCCTTTGATCATCACGTGTCTAGAGTGGTGAGGAAATCATTCTATGCTGCGCAACTTATAAACAAAGGTATGGCTTCTAAGTCCAAGGAAGTCATTGTTCCACTGTATTCGGTATTCATCAGATCTATCATTGAGTACAATGCACCCTTTAATATGTACCTAACCAGGCATATCCAACAACTGGAATGTCCACAGAGGTTCCTGACTAAAAGAATACAGGGCGTAAGTAATATGTTCTATGCAGACCACATCAAGGCCCTATCCCTGCATTCTGTATCCTACAGGCTTTTGAGGGGAGATCCATGTCTGGCATACAGGGCATGTTCAGACCCCGCTTTGATGGACCTCCTTCATATCCACAAAACAAACAGTAGCAGAATTATCTGCTCTAAAGACTTAAACCTTGCCTATGATATAACTAGAACCTGCTGGAGAGATAGGTATGTATCCCATAGACTACTCCGTCTATGGAACAGGCTCCACATCCATGTGAAGCAGAACTGCTCCCTAACACAATTCAAGTGCAACTTGGACAACTGGATGGGAAACCAGAAATTCATCCCTGGTTTGGCATCTATGTCTCTAATGAAAACAGGTAACCTGTAAATGGTTCATCTCCCAGACCCAAGCTTACACTTATCAATGTTATCAGAACTTGTCAGAGATTTTGCATCCATGGCTAGGCTTAAAAATGCCCTTGTGGTTGCTAGCCTAGTAAACACCTATGAACATATGAAAGTTGTCCTGCTACTTTTCTGAGTGTTTATATTTGTATAAGAGATCCATCTTTTTTTTTTTTTTTGCGATAGCCTATTGAACATGTAAGTCAACTTTCAAATTATTGTCAGTAGTGCTACCTAGTAATTTATTGTTTATCGGAGGGGGTAATTTTGAACTTCATTTTGCTATCAGTATTTAACATAAGGGTGAAAAGGGGTAGCTTTGTCTTCTTTGGATTCAGGATGAAGTCAGATTTGGCCAGCTAAGTTTCGATGGAGGAGAATGAGTCCTAAATGAGTTGTTGAAGCTGAGTAGGTTTCTGTGATGAGCATGTAAGACTAGGATCATCAGCATAATGAAATAGGATGGCATGTTTAGCAGCAGTTGCAAATTGTTAATTAATATGTTGAACAAGAATGGCTCATGTCATGATCCTTAGGGTATATTGACAGATACTGACAGGAAGATAGGTAATGTAGAAGAAAGATACCCGGACAGTTCCAATAGTAGCAGGAGCAATGGGTCTTGTAAAAAAGAATCTACAGTTGTATTTAGATATGTTACCAATACATGTAACTCCATACGCATTGCAGAAGGAGTCCTTACTGGGCACATTGCGGGTGCTGCGAAGAGCACTTTTGCCTGAGATCAAAGAATGAAACAATACTAATTTCATGAACTTTAACCGTACTTTGAGTTAGGAATGGGGTCCATTCCCACCATGGTATGAGAAACCCAAAAGATTTGGAGAAATTAAAAAAAGGAAAAAAAAGAAGATAGAGTAGCTCGATTGCCATTTAACCACTTGTGATCTGTCTGACAGGCAGCTTTGGAAACAAGAGTGGGTAAGATGGAACAGGCCTGAAGATGCTAGCTGAAACTAACTTTCCATTGTAGACAGTATCAAAGGTTTTTGATAAGTCTAAGAAAAGTGCGCATGCAATATTTGTTGTGTTTTGGTTGATTGTATCTAAGAAGTTGAGTTGAGTAATGCAGTATTAGTGCTGTGGTTTGGTTTGAAATTGTGCTGGAGTAGAAGGCAATAGATTTTTTTTGTCAAAGATATGTTTAAGTACTTGAATGTTGATGCATTTCTTTAGAGTTTTAGACAAGGAGGAAAGTATAGCTAATGCTTGTGTATAGAGAGTTCAGTGATGCTGCCTCCTTTGTGAAGAGACAAGATATAAGACGGAGGGGGCATAACATTCTTGGACTGATCTATTCATGAGAATAGAGGCAGCCTAGGCTATGGCTTCATCAGAGGTTTTGAGAAAGTTGCCTGGTACATTATTGATAGCTAAAGTGGCAGTTTTATATTTGAGGAGTTAATGTTATAGTACCGGTAGAGACAGACCTGAGGAAGAAGGCATTGGAACTGCTGGTGGGTAGAACTATTTTGTGGATAGTTATTATTTTTATGGAATAATGAATTTTTGTTTTTATGAAGTGTTTGTTGAATAATGTAGCAATACTGTTTGGATCTATAACAGGACATAGTTCAAGCTGCTGACATCTACCAGGGGTTAAGATTTTTTGATGGATCTCCAGCTCTTCTGGGGTTTTATGGTGAATGTTTTGTGAGTCAAAGTAGAAGTGGATTGTATCTATTTTGGCTTATTTGGTAAGATTGTGAAGGTATCTAAAGTTTTTTTTTTTTAATCACTGCAATTTTTGCCAAAAGGAATAGTTTACGTGGTGTTCACATTTATTTCACCCAGTAGTGCTGGGCTCTTAGCTTTTAATAGATTTTATCAATCTAAGTGTTTTCAATAGGCATCCTGAGGAGTTGACTAATGTATGACAGTGGGTTTTACCTCTTTTCTTCTTCCCTAAGAGCCATGTCATCAATGGAGGACATGGAGGCCAGTTTGGGGGAGGGGGTACTGCTTCATGTGTCAAGGCTTTGTTTAAAGACTGTGTAGGACGGATGCATCAGCAACAAGTGGTGCCCACATCTGCACAAAACAAGAGGATGAGATCTCTTAATAAGTAAATTCATTTCCACAGTGAAGAGACCAAGGTGTATGGTTGATATAGGCCTGTAGGTCTGTCCATCTGGGGAAATTTCTGGCTTGACATCCAGTCCTGAGCAACCTGTCATTACTTTAGCAGGCAATAACCAGCAGTTAGGAAGTCTAGAACAGCACGATTTTCAGGTATAGTCAGCAGAGGATTATCTGTCTGAATTTTAGAGAGGATGTCACAGGAAGGGAGGGCTAAGCTGTTTGATTTATTTATAGAAAAAAATTGGATATGTCATGGCAGATTATTGCTGTTGGGGGAAATGGATGGTGATTCCTGTTTCCCTTTTTTCCCTGTTGTAAAAGATCAATCAGCAATTCCAAACCAGGAAGGTGGGTCACTGCTTGCTGAGAGTCCTACATCCAGCCAGTTTTGATTTCACAAAGCAGTAGACCAAGCTTAAGGGGCTGCCATCACATCTCACATTCCAGGTTCCATAAAAGAAATGTTACTAGAGGTGAATTTTGGGCAATTTTTAACTATTTTTTTCTAAAGCATTCCACGAACCAAGTTCACAGCTGAGACAACTGGCTCATTGAAATTAATCATTGCATGGTTGGCATTTAAAAAAAAATACAGCCTTGACAAGTCTTGTATATTTTCTTACCATCATTTCAGGGGCAGGTAAACATGGCTCTTTAAAACCAGAAGTTTTGAAATCAAAAGAAGGTAAAGTTCTTTAAATGGGAAGAGTGGAATGTGGACACATAGCTGAATGGTCATGATGGAGAGACACAGATGTATTGCTCTTGAAGGAGCAAACCTCCAGAAAGTGAGATTTTCCTTTTTTTTTGAGGGGGTGGCTATTGTCCAGCCACTTTTGCATGTTTGTTCTCACTGGGGGAAAGGTGATCCTGCTGCATAATTTTAGGCCAGGGAAGATAAGACACCAGGAAGTTAGCTCTCATGGGGAAGGCAAAGCCTCTCCTCTTTCTTCCTCTTCAATGCCTACTGCAGGGGGTGTGCCTTTAAGACCACATGAGGCACTGTTAGGGTAGTAAGTTATAACAAAATAAAGAAAAAAGAAGAAGCTAAAGTGTGGTGCTCATCCTTGGACAATGTCACCCATATCATCAAGACATTTTCCAATACTTCATTCTCTAAACTACTTATCAATGCCATCATTTATTTGTTGGCCCCTGCTAGACAGGCACTTCAACAAACTGTTTTACTTTGACATGGCCATGCCCATGTTGTGTGGTGGACTGTGCCACATTTGAGAGGTTTATCAAGGCGCTCCAATGAAGTGGGCAGCAGTAGGCTGCAGATCAGGCAGCACTCCATTTCTGGATTATGTTTTAGTTATAGGGAATGACGCAGATGGAGCCAAAGTAGTCATATATCATTTTATCTTATACCAGAAGCTTGGGGTCCAACTAGAGGAAGAGAAAATCAAAGGCCTTTCAAGGTTCTAGCAATCCTAGGATTGGTAAACAAGGTAATTTCATCTATTTTCAAGATGCCAACAAGCAAGCTTTAAGGAAGGTACTGATGAATTCTAAGCCATTGGCAACCTTCAAACACTGGACCCCACCCAGTTTGGGTTTGTGAAGGGCCGATCTTGTCTCCTGAACCTGATTGACTTCTTTGAATCAGTCTCCAGAGCCATGGATAAGGATAAGGTGGTCCACACAGCCTATCTAGACCTTGCCAAGGCCTTTGACACCATCCCCCACTCTGGAATCATAGATAAACTTACTAAGTTGGGCATTAATCCCTATGTCACCCAATGGGTTGCTAAATGGCTTACTGATAGAACCCACACTGTAAAAGTAGCCGACTCCAAATCCAGCTCCAGACAGGTGACAAGTGGAGTACCTCAGGGTTCAGTCCTGGGGCCGCTCCTGTTTGGCATCTACTTCTCTGAAGTACAGGTCAACACTAAGGGACTCTGGCTAACAAAGTTTGCAGATGACTGCAAACTGGGAGCCATTATTGAATCCCCAAATGATGTGGATACTCTACAAAAGGGCCTTACAGAAACAGATGCTTGGTGCCAGAGCCATGGGCTCAAGCTCAATGCCAAGAAATGTATTGTTATCACCTTTGGGAAAGAACATGTATCCATGAATTACCATATAGGTGGCAGTACACTTAACACAGAAAGTGTGATAAGAGACTTAGGGACACAGGTGGACAGTGGTCTCACCTTCAATAACCACATCGCCACAACAGTCAGGAAATCCTTCTATGTGGCACACCTCATCACGAAGGGCTTTTCATCCAGAAAAAAGGAGGTCATTGTCCCACTGTACTCATCCCTCATTAGACCCATTATAGAATACAACGCCCCATTTGGTATGTACCTCTCAAGACATCTGCAACAACTGGAAAGGCCACAGAAATACCTCACTAAAAGAATCACAGGCCTAAAGCAGATGCCCTACGCTGACCACCTTAAAAAACTCCAGCTATACTCTGTCGCATATCGTCTACTCAGAGGCAATCTCTGCTTAACATACAAGGCCATGTCGAACCCAGAGCTGTTGGACATGCTACACTTAAAGAAATCCCAATCCCTCAGAGCTACACGCTCAAGGGATCTAAACCTTGTCATCACAATAAACAAAACATGCTGGAGGGATAGGTTCCTGACCCAGAGACTCCCCAGACTCTGGAATAGATTGCCCATACATGTCAAGCAGAGTGCCTCTTTGGACCTCTTCAAGAGGAACCTTGACGATTGGATGGGAGAAAGGAATTTCACCCCAGGGATCACATCAGTTGCCCTGCTAGACAGGGGTCCAGGAAAGTAAATAATGTGGGAAGAAATAGCCAGGGAATTGTTATGGCTAGGCTTGTATAGGCCCTACGGCTGATAGCCTAGTACCAACCTATGAACCTATGAAGCCACAAAAAAGTCAAAGTCAGGGCACTCATTGAGCTAATGGACATTCTCAACTTCACCTGTAGGACTTTGGCACTGGGCATAACCTTTAACAGGGCACTGTTTAACTTGGTAAAAGGTGGGTGGCATAAACAAAACAGAGGTGTAGTGACACAGGATGAAGGAAAACTTACACCCATAGAAGTTCTTTTTGTGCGAGTACAACAGAATTTTCAGTGGAAGTACAAATAAATCACATCACAGGTGCCTCTCATTTTTTTACTGATACAATGGGGGGCCTGGGAATGGTGGCTTATGGGGTGGTGACAGTAGCAGTAGCAGTAAGAGCAGTTTTGCAACAGGATGGTACTTTTCCATTCAGACAATCATTGAGATGCTTAGTAAGAAGATCTCCAAATGCAATCACATTATTCTTTGCTAAGACTCTTATTCATTCACAGTCTGCAAATCAATGTGACCTTTGCTGGTAGGTGTATATATCCCTTGGAAATACAACAGTTTGGAAGGCAGATTTTCTTGCCTGCAGATTTTCAGATTTTTGTAGCCTAGTCCAGAGTGAGTAGAAGCATGCTAGCACTATCCATGATACCTGTGGCATACTGAAAAGGAATAATGAGATTGTTCATTTGCAATTCTTGATTTGGCTGTGCCAAACAATCTTATAGGGAAACTATTCTTTCATTTAAAAAATTTCATTGTGGTTTGCCTCAGGAAGAGACGACAATTATTGAGTTCAGCCAACTCTTATTTATTACTCATGTGCTTGCTAAATAAATCAGCAAAGACTATGCAGATTCACTTAGTAGCTCTTGGCCTAATGATTGATGTGCTCTGTTTGCCAGATTTTCCATGTCTTGGGCCATTTTGATGTTGGAGAAGAGTTGGATAAATGTGAGGTTCTCATTCTGAGCTGGGCGAATTATCTTTCCTGTACTATCTGGACTGCATTGTTTAATTCCTTAATGGGGTATTGTCAGGGTCATTGAGCTTTTGTTTTTCCTTTCCTGGGAGGATATTGTCTTAACAAAGGAGACACTTATCATGTTGGTTCATATTTGCAAGACAGGTCAGCAAGGGAAGAGCAAGGTAACTTTAGACAGGCCTTACTACTCTCAGCTTCTTTAGCTTATGCAATAAGGTAAAACCCTCCACATACAGTAAGAACCCTCCATAAATTGTCTGTGAGGGTATCAATGGGGCAGTTTGACTTCTAGCTGCCCGATGGTTAAGCTGTCACTCCAAAAGATTTGTAATGTCTTTTACACAGTGCTTTCTTTTCTCAAAGGTTCATAGGTTCATAGACAGGTACTAGGCTATTGGCCCAGGGCCTAAGTAAGCATAGCCAACAAGATTCCCTGGCTTACGCCACCCAAAAAAGTTATTTTCCTGTGCCCCTGTCGAGCAGAGCCACAGAAGTGATCCTCAGGGTGTATTTCCTATTTTCCATCCACTCATCAAGATTTTTCTTGAAGAGTGCTAATGAGGAACTTTGCTATAGGTTCATAGGTAGGTACTAGGCTAAAATAAGCTGAGCATCTTTGTAACAAAATCCAGAAGAGCGCTTAAATGTACAGACTTCTTGCACTGGCCAGGAATCAAACCCGGGTCAATGGCTTGGAAGACAGCTATGCTCACCACTCTACCACAAATGCTATGAAATAATCAGCCCTTGCAAGTCTTGAACCCAGGACCCTGCACACCATAGCCACAGCAAGTTCCACTAAGCCAAGGATTGCTATGGCAGGGTATTCTTTTCACTTGTTCCATTCTGGCAGAGTATCACCTCATGCAAGAAAGGGTCAGTCAGTCAAAGTCATAAAAAGAAAAAGGCATGGGTCCTCCTTTGATCTTTTTAGCTATATTAGGTTGGTGTGTCTTAGCTTTCAGAACTGATGTGATCGTCAGAGTGTTATACTTATTTCAGGTTGCACCCACATCTTAATTTTGAGTTAGTCATTTGTTAAATTAGCAGTTATGAGATCAGATGTTTGACTAAATCTTTGTCTTGATTCAGCTACAGTTGAAGTTTCATGGAGTGGTTTTCCAAGCCTGAACTGAGAACATCTCATCCCAGCTATCAGTGGAGCTGCTCACCAGGTTAAACAACAACCCCTTTTGTTGATTCACCTAGGAGAGAATGAGATCAGTCTCATCTCAATGCAATAATGGCTGTCTAACATTTTTCAGGTTCTTGACGAAAATCCTGCAATGGATTCTGAATATATTATTGGTCTGGTCAGCAATACCCTGGGGTCTTTGGTGACAGATGAATCAACTATGGAGTAGCCATGGCAGCTTCTTTACATGATTGAACATTGGGGCTTTGCAAATAGACACACAGTTTGGTTTCATTCAGATGGCATTCACTTCTCTGATATAGGTCTGACTTTTTTAATTTTCATTTGTTTTTCTGTGTATGCTTTACAGCTTTCATGTAATGTAGCTAAGGAATTGATATATGCAAATCCTAGCTCCCATAAAGAAAAAAAAGGATATATATGTATATATAACAATAAATAGGCCAGTATTATGGAAATGTATTCTTCATTGCCCATAAGGGAGTCATGTTTATAAGCAAAATGTATTTTCTATTCCAGCAGGCTATATGAATCATTTCTAGACTGTTAACAAAGATGGGCTTTTCACTGCACATTCTGCATCAATGGCATCACAGGTTGCTGACAGCTAGCCACTCAGACTCAGTGGGATTGTTGTTTAAAAACAGGAAAGGAGGAACAGACTTCACTTGCAACCTGGTAAACCGTTACAGAGTGGATTTCCTTCCCCTGTGCTTTCCCAGGCAACTTGGTCTGTACTATAGTTAGGGTGCATGTGATTCCCAATCACATACATTTATAATGCTACCTGGTGGTGTTTTTGTAAATATGTGGACTCTGGGGAGGAAGGGTTCTTTGCTGCCAATATGCTTTAGTGCACTCCATAAGATTTTTCAGTCTGATAAATCACATGCTTTGTAGAAATCCACAAACAGCACTGCTTGATGGATTTGACCATTGATGTCCATTCAAGCTAATCAGTAACACCTCTGTATGTCCATTCCCCTCTACTATCTTTAGTGAAGCCTCCTTACTCCAGGGGGATGGGTTTTATCTAAAGAATAATGGTTCTAATAGCAAACATTTTTTGTAGATGTTACTGTTTCCATTTAATAAAAGGGCTAAACACTGTTAATTAGAAAGACAGATCAGCACAGTTTTTTTTTCTCTCAGGAAGTGCATCGCAGATGTATTGTGGGTATTACCAGAGAGGATTACAGCAGCTGTGCAGTTAACCTTGTATCTTACAAAACTCAGTTTTGCATTACTGAGGTGAGTTCTTCTTTAAAATGTTTTATAAAATTCAAGTTTTAACCTGTATGGGCTAGGTGCAACCCTTGATTTAAAGGAACTGATGGTTGCATTAATGTTTGCATTGGCACAGGGGGAATTTTAAGCTTGGACAGTTTTGGGGTTCAGTACACTATTGAAGCATTATTGTTAGTTTTTTATTAGCAGGTTTCATAAACTGGAGAGAGAGATGGGGAATTCATCTGTTATGTATTTAATTAAGTCCATGTTACCTTTAGACAGTTTGCTTCTTTGTTTGTGCAAGCAGGATTTTACTACACCATCAAAAATAGAGTCAGTGTTATCCACTCATGAAACTAGAAAAAAAAAATAATTCTCAACAGCAAATACAAGACAGTTTTTTTTTACTTCTTTTAACCTTATTAGTGCACTTTTACTACTGTGGCCTGTTATGTCTGCACAGCTTTTAACAAGTCAGATTTCTGTGTCTGGAAAGGGTCTCTGGACCAGTCCACCTACCCGGTTAACAAAGATTAAATAAGTAAAATAAATATAAAATTATTCTGTTTCAGGTTATGAAAGGCTGAGCTTGATGTCAAATTCCCTAATTTCATATTTTCCTTTAAATGGTAAATATTTATTCATTTGAAATGGGAGCCATGGGGCTGAATAAAGTTGTTTTGGTTAATATTTTTTCTGCTGGGGGTATGGCAGCCAATTTTGTATATTCTAAGCCTTTAATCTTTTCACATTTGGTGACATGTATGGATATCTGTGGCATTACTGCCTTTTAACACCACTTTGGCTTAGCCCATACTTTTATTTCATTTTGTAAGGTTATGTTGTGGAGATATTCCCTTCTACTTTATTCTGATCACCATTAGCAGCATTAACATCTCCTAACAAGTTAAGCTGAATGTTAATGTAATGAATTGTAAGAACAGGATATTCTAAAATGTCAGCTAGAGCTGCACTGCACACACAAATTACATCTGCATTGCTAATATAAACATTTTCCTTGTAATGTTCTGCACTGTAGCATAATACAGGTAAAAATTGAACCAGCTAACTAGACATTATGTTTTGTGCAGAATTTGGTCTTTTACAGCAGAGTTTAGAAATTTAAAATTAAAATAGTATGGCTAACTGCTGTTATTTTAATGTTATCTGATGGTCACTCAGCATTTACACAGCCTACACAATATGCAGCAGCATTTTCTGTTTTTGTTAAATAAATTGGACAAGGCTTGGGTTATTCTTACCTCCAGCAGATGGATCATGCTCAGATTATTAGGATACTGCCTGTTTTATAACCCACCAGTGATATTCCATAACCTCTTGCCCCATGCCTGCAGATCTTTAACGTCTTTGTCTTGCTTTTGTAGTTGTCAGGTGTGGCTCTGGATCTCTTCACATAGTTGTATCAGTCCAAATGCATTTGTACTTAATTTGCTTTCCCCTGCAGACCTCATGAAAATAATTTGTACAAAAGAATTTAGGGCGTCAATCCGCTTTAACTCCTTACCTCTGGCAGTATCTGCAACTTTTGCCATTTACAGAGGAACACTTTTTTAATTTGCTTCACAATCTCAAAGTATATATTTTTTTCAGTTTTGTTTCTAGGATGCAGGAGTACCAGTCCTGGGTGCAATTTACCTATTTAAAGCTTTGTTTGCATGTGTGTGTGTGTGTGTGTGTGTGTGTGTGTGTGTGTGTGTGTTTGTTGCATGTGTGTGTGTCTGTGTGTCTGTGTGTGTGTGTGTGTGTGTGTGTGTGTGTGTGTGTGTGTGTGTGTGTGTGTGTGTGTGTGTGTGTGTGTGTGTATATATATATATATATATATATATATATAGAGAGAGAGAGAGAGAGCTTTGTATCAAAATAGCACACTGTCAAACAGCATAATTTCAAATACAATTACTTGAATATATGAAACATTGAATATTGATTAAGCAGAACCTCAAAATATCAAATATAGGGTACAATACCACAACTGCAAATTGTACAACCAGGTGTCAGTAGTGAAATGTGCCAAACAGCAAACTAAAGTCTGGGTAAAAAAGATGCCATCTTTTAATACAGTCAACCGCAAATCAAAGTTCAGAGGAAAAATAATGCTTGGACTTCCATGATGCTAAGCCAAACTATATCCACCATCTGAAATGTACTTCCATTATGCTGCCATGGAGAAGCATACTACACATTTTACATTGTCTGTTTCTCACAAACTACAAAACACAATTTGATTTAGTGCAATAAACCAAAACAAAAATTGTGAGCCATGTGAGGAAATGTCTTACAGCTTCAATATTAAAACTACCACCTTTAGAAAAACCTGTGAATCATAGGAATCATGGTTCTGTAAGACTTTCTTAAACTGTTCATCAATCACCATACTTTCCCTTTCTGGGAGGTGTTGGATAGCCAGTGCATAAGAGCAGATACAATTCATCACCCCAGTTTTGCTTCATAACTAGTGTAGTTATAACACCATGAGGGTCAAATACCCAACATCTTAACCAACAACAGAGACATCTGTGTCAACCCTCAGTGAGGTTCCATGATTCTATGAGAGTGGCAAGTGCATTTTATTTAACTCCCATATGCTACAAAAAAAGAGACATGAAACTGTGGAAGAAATCTAGGTAATGGAGCTGAATGGGTGGAACATTTTCTAGGCTTCCTAAAAGGTACCACTCCTGGAAAAATTTAACAAGTCGACATCTTCTTCAGGAAACTCATCACTTAGCCTTATACTTTTTACAGACACTGGTTCAAAATCACAGAGAACATATCAGACAGTGGCACGCAAATCAAACAAGTTTTTTTAGTTCATGAACCCCTTGCCACATAAGATTATTTGCCCAATATGATTTGGGGCAAAATTCTAAAGAGATATTCTTTGCAATTCAACAGTACATGATAAAACCATACAGACTGTATAAATGCCTGCATACAGCACCTTTAGTTAGGAAAGTTCCATCCATTAACCAAATATTTGCTGAACACAAATCTAATAAGTTCTGCTGCACTGAGCAAACAATTACAGTTATACCACATTATTAGTCAACCTACACTCCATAAACTCATTTTCAAGCCTCACAAGAAAACGTCTACATTTTGTAAAGTTAGATCCAGACATCTCCTATTGGATTACTCTATTCACATGTTGGAGTAATGCCCTTAAGTATGGCATTGATGCCACTGTTTCTACAGACGCTGATGCTATAACATAACCCACTACCACAATGGGAGTGCAAATGCACATCTGCAGTACAGACATAATGCTTTACCTCAGCTAGATCGAGTGGGTAGAAATGTGCTGTAATCTTTGAAAGCATTTCTTTGGATACAGAAGGTGTGGTGACAGTTTGTCCTATATATCTCATGTACATTTTACCTTTGCTTGCCCGATATTTTTTTTTATAAATCTTCTCAAAATTGCAGATATATACAATAACAACTTCCACATGTTTACATTTTAGAAATTTAACTTGAGACATAACTATGTCCGATTGTACATGGTACATGGTTTGGGTCACTGTGTGCTACCACCATAATATCTGAGTAAACCCTGACATACAGGTAGGCCATCAGAAATACTTCTTTAAATGCAGTAATCAAAATAATATTCTGTTGACGCATGGAATATAACTTAGCACATCTTGATGTCAACATTTAAAATCGCATTTTTACTTTGTGTTACATTGATCTTATGTTGGTGCACTATTTCTATAACTCTATATCTATATCTATATCAATATTTATATATATATCTATCTATATAGATAGATAGTATAATATGTGTGCATGTGTATATACAGACACACTTTATGTGAATTGGTGCCCTGAACAGTCTACGGATAGGTACCTTCCTGAAACAAAACTGAAAAAAACTGTATTCATTCAACATCACCCAGACAAAAGGCTTATATTTCACAGAGTACGTAACTTTTTAATGACTACTACACATCTTCCACCCGCATTGGTCAGTTACATTATCCAAAGCATTTAATACTAGCCTGCATAACATAAAATACAATCTACTAAGATGTATTTTGGAGGGAAGCATCTCATAAATGAATACATGTACATGCATTTAGCAGGTGTGACTTTTTCAGACTAAATGTGTTGAGAAAACCCATTTGAATGAAAGAGCTGCATATCACATAATATACAAGACAGTATATTAGTAGCAAAGAGCACTCACTAACAGATGGATGTTGCATTATGTCACTGGACATTCATTTAAAGATGAAATTGGCCAAGAAATGATGGCACAAGAATCTCTGCTGAGGACATTTGCCTCCACAGCCCAAATGAACCGGCAATAAGTGCTTATTTGAAATAGCAGAGGGCACAGCTGTTGACATTATGTGGTCTTTTCCTGACCAGAACATCTCCGCTGACCCTAAGGTTAATTTCCAGGTGTAAACCAGAAAGTTTATGTACAAATAAATAAACTAAAATGGACAACTATAGACATAACAGTGGGCTGAAAATAAAGTGCAAAATCATAGAATAAGCAATGAAATTCAGGAGGAAAATGAGGACAAAACTGGCTTAGCACAGTGAAAATCTGCAGTGGAATCTAACATACTCATAACTATAAAACATATGGTGAATGACCCAGCCACCTAACAAACAACCCATAAATAATGATTAATAACCACCTATAAATAAAACTGCACTGAGTTTAGAAAAGGGTTTGTGGATAATGTTTCATGTTCTAATTGACTCTGCTGTAGTCATTTATAGTTTAGGATTACCGCACTCATCAAGGACCTGGAGTATTTCTGCCTGAACATCAAAGTTCTCATTTCTGGCATTTCTAATAAGCCTTTGTAATAGTTTTACTGTAGATTTATGCAACTAATTTCCATCTTTGGAAGTTCTTTCTTGAAATTTTATATATACCGTCATTTGGAATATGGAAATATGACTGTTCCTTAACATGCCATTTCATGAAAGGAAGATGCAAAACAGTAAGTAGGTATGCTTTATAAAAGTCTATATATGTCTAACTATGTTTGTATAATTTTATAAAGATTACTTTCATTTTAAACTGAGTTTTAAAAAGTTCAACATTTCAGTTTTGTATATCTTTGTTGTTAAATGACCTAAATATAAAATTAATGTTGATGTCTACATATAACATGTGCATATCTAATAAATATGGACCTAATGACAACAAATTCCACTATCTGAATCCAGATAAGTAACTACTCTACTAAGTATTCCCAGATCAAATTAAAATACAGACATTTGTGAGCACTAGGCTTTCCTGTTTAATAAGATAAGCAGTCAGTCAAAACAGCCAATATAAAATAAAAATAAAATATATTTATTTCAGCATTAAGTTGGAACTAACCTTTATGGATACATCTTCATCTCCTAAGGTGCCATGATTCAATGCTGCATGTTGACAGATGATGCAAAGTATTTCAACACCAAAATATTTTTTCTGATAATTATCAGATATGGTTGTTTCCTTTCCTGCATAATCATGTTTAAGACATTGACAGACTGGGGAATTAAA
Source organism: Protopterus annectens (assembly GCF_019279795.1). NCBI lineage: Eukaryota > Metazoa > Chordata > Ceratodontiformes > Protopteridae > Protopterus > Protopterus annectens. The sequence goes on from NC_056733.1 coordinate 367,228,535, forward strand.
TATACACATCATCTGAATACAGTTTAATGAAAACTGATTGACAGGAGTTAAAAATTAATTTGTTGTTGACCAAAATATGAATAAAACCATCTTACAAGCAAAACTCCTTACAGTATAAAAGAATGTTTATTTCTTGCCAGCTCAGTATATCCAGATAAATGAAGTTTGGCAACAAACTGAGTTGTCCCGGGACATTTTCATGAGGGGTTAGATGGATATTAGTGGGTGTTAAGTGAGTTGTGGAGGTGAAAGGGTTAAGTGGAGGCAGGGAGGAGTGGGAGGAAATGAGATAAGGGTAGGGAGGAGCTTAAGAGGTTTAGACAAGTGTAGCTGGGTAAGCAATCCCATTTTGGCGTGAACTTGCTATGGCAAGTATTATGTCCTTGACGACCAGTAGGTTTGGTGGAACAGGTAGGCCTCGGGGTAATGAAAGGGATAATGTTGGTAAGTAGTCAAAGTAGTCTAAGGCAGGTGAGGAAGATGGAGATAACATGATTGCTGGGTTACTAGTTAGTATAATGGAGGTCAGAGTAGTTGGGTGTATATTAACTCTGTGTGGGCATACGGTTGGTTGGTGGTTGGTAATACATGTGTTTAATGTAGTGGGGTGCTTGGAGGCAGGTTTTTTTTTTTTTTTTTTTGCTTTCCCACTGATCTCTAGAGTTGATTCCCAGTTGATGGATAAACAAAAATATTCAGCATTGGCATATCTATTGGCAGTGGTTACTGTTGATTGCAGTCAGGGGTAGTGTCACATAGAAGGGAGGGCAGGTGATGTTTAACCAGGAATTACTTTTGGAAGATATCTTACCACATGCCTTTGGAGTGCCGGAATGCTTGCACCTTATTATGTGACCTCCTGTGTTGGAAATTACTGGTGTGTGTTCCCCATGCTGCTTGTCCATTGTGAGTTGTCAGAGTTGCTGGTTGGGCTCCTTTGAGGGCAGTTTATGGTGCTGCTTTCTGCACGATTTTCCTCAGTGGTAGCCGGTAACAGCTTTTCACGTGCTCTGAATGAGTTAGCTAACAGTTAGCCTTGCACATGAGCAGGGTGGAGCTATCACTGTGACTATCAGTGATGCTCATGCACTTTCTATTCCCACAAACACGCATTAAAAAAAAAAAAAATCACAATGTAAGTTTAGGGAGATCGTTAGGTATATTTGCTCTCTGCCTTGGAAGGCTAGACACTATTCCATCTTTAGATTTCATGTTCTTTCATAAATGCATGCTATCACAACACCTGTTACGCTAGCCTTATTGGTGGTGGGGGGGGGAATCGCACAGGGAGCATTCGGTGTGCTTGGGACGATACATGTAATATGTGTTAGAAAGGGAGATAGGGTATGGCTCAACCAGATGTTTTGGTTTCGGACTTCCTGCCCTGCCGAGAATTCATGTGAGTGCAAGACCTGTTGCTATTGCAGATTTCTGAGTTCAGCATCAGAATTTTGTGCCTCTTTCCATGGTTCTTGCAACTTTCTGGGTCTACTGGCAATTCACTTAGGGCATGTTTGCCTTTCTGCGAATGAGCAGAGATTTGCAAAAAAAAGCCTGAGATTGTTGCCCCATGGTATTCATCGTCCTTTTTTCTTTTTCCCTTTTTGAGGAAGGTGCAAGTGTGTTGCAGGGATGTCCTACACACTGGGTTGAAGTGGTGAGGTAGCTGGATGCAACGTGGTGAATTTTGACTTTATATTCATGGGCACACTTGGCAGTCAGTCACTGCTCAGGCAGGTCAGATGCTTCATGTTTTAGTTATCAGCTTGGGGCTGTTTTGCACAATGGAAGATTGACATTCAGTTTTGTTGTATACAGATACTGTCAACTAATGGTGGTTCATAGGTAAGCTTTTACACGGTACGCTGGTGTACCAATAATTGGCTTGGGGCTGAGTTGTTATTGTGGTTCCACCTCCTATATAAATAAAAGTGAAGGAGGGGAAAGAAAAAGGAAAAGAAAGTGAAGGGGAAGAAAAGAAAAAAGAGAGAGAGAGAGAGAAATGTCCCCTTTGAGCATCTGTAATAGAAATGTGAACAGTAGTCAGCATTTAATTAAGTTTGCTGTGAGGCATTTTATTTGTGAAGGAAACTGTGTAAATAGTCAGTTATATAGGGAGGGAGTTATGAAGACATGTTAGAATTTGTTGATGCGCACTTCGGTGTTAGGAGGTCTTGAGTTGGTTAGTCAATTTATCCGATGGTCAGTTTGTTGTATACAATGGTGACTTTGCAGGTCCAATCTCAGAGGGTGCTCCATGATCAGTCCCAGTCAGATGGGAACAAAAGAGTGATTCAGGAACATTTGGTTGGAGGGAGAAGGGTGGTACTTTCAGAGAGATCACAGGGTGGGTCGACTGGTTTGAAATGGTGGCGAGGTAGGGTCTGTTTTCATACAGAGTATCTGTGGTGTTCAGGTAGTATGTGACCGGCTGTGATAATTTATTGTGAATAAATGAGACTATTTGATTCTCTCCATTTTGTGGTGAAGCATTCAGGCAAAAGGAAAATGTATGGTGAGTGGGTTTCTGTGTTGGGAGTGGGCCATGAGCCACAGTTACTGTCATGTTGAAGCCTTCACACATAGGCACTAATGGGGAGGGGGTTGGTGCGCTTTCTTCTTTGGATGTGAAGGGATTGTGCAAAATAGTAGGTTACATATGCATACTGTGGAATGTCAAATACAGTATGCATATGCATACTGTGGAATGTCAAATACAGCTAATTTGGCAATCATGTTGGAGATGGCCCTGCTTTGGGCAGTTTGCTCTCCTGTGGTTGGTGGTGTTCTTTGGGTGCTCCTTGGTGAAACCTGTGGTGTGTGTGGTTTACTGGGGTAGTCTGTTTGTGAAGTCAATGGGAGGTGGTGCAGCTGTGTTTCAGATGTTTTGCATTTCAGAGGATGTGAACCAGGGTGGGTCAGGTTGGGGTGGCTGAGTCATACCTCTCAAATGTACAGATTTTGCAGAATGTTCAGATTTTGCCTTATATTTTTGATCATTTCTCATAAAGGTGTGGTTTTCTGGAAAATCATTGACAGATTATTGAGGGTTGAAGTTAGAGAATAATGATAGACATTCAGGTTTCAGACTTCATACCTTTCAGAAAATTCATGGTGATGCAAAACCCTTTATTCTTGCAAGGTTTGAAAGTCTGTATAGCAATATTAAAAAGTGTTCCTATTTGGCCTTTGTCCCCCCATTACTAATGGCTGTTTGAACTAGGCATATGGGATTTAAGAGGCATAAATTGAAAGGTGATTTTTTATCAACCAAGTGGTTAATGATAGTTACAGAACTATAGGATATGAAAAGATTTATAAAGTCTAGGAAATCGAAAATAATGACATCTGTCAGTACTATGGGCATGCTGGGTTATAGGACAAAGCATAGGGGTGAAGGTGACAAGGTTGCACTGTCTTGGGGATTGGGGGGCTGGAGGTCAGTGTAGTGGCTGTGCAGTTGATGAACAGGGTAGGCCCATGGCAGCGTTTAGGTTGTCATTAAAATGTTTTGGTTATGTGTGTGCTGAGAATTTACAGTGTCTTTCTTTTGCAGGTGGGAAAATGCAGGGTGGGCATCAGTTGGTGACCAAAAGCAAATGAACGAAAGGAGATGGAGGCTGTTGCAGTTAATGCCCCAGTGAGACCACAGATGGGAGAGTGCAGAGTGAGCAACAGTCAGTGGCTTGAAGGAAGTTGCTTTCAAAGAGTGCCGAAATGAACCCAGCAAGTTGCATCCATTCAATTCCTGTCAGTCCAAGCTGTGAAATGCCATTTCCTTTTAAGACCATGGAGGTATGGAATTTGAGTGGGCATCAATTGATCGGAAGGAAGTGGATTCAAGGTGATGGAAGCTGTCTCAATTGAGTCCCATTGGCATGTGTGGTGCATAATACTATCAGAGATGAGTGTGTGCTGAGTGAGCAGTGATCAGTGTCCTATGGACATGACTTTGGAAGGTAATGCATTCTTCTTGTATGGATTTTGTTAGTTGGAGTTGGACACAATGCAGAGGGCGGTATGTTTATGTCAAGGCAATACAGGGCTGGGGCTGGGTTTGGAGAGTTTGGTGGCAGGTGGGCTAGAATCACAACAGTCTTAGGAGCTTAAGAAACTATGAGGGTAATGGTTGGAGTGTTTTTTTGCAAGGTTAGGTAAGTCCAACCTCTTAGTCCACATACGTTTTTTTCTGTCCATTGAGGGATATGGGGATTCCTAGGGTGAATTTATGGTCTCATAACAGTTTGGTAAGGGATAGATAGATGGGGCATGGTTATCATTTGAATTTGGTTTTGGAGAGTTATGCTTTAGTGAATTTGCATGTTGGTTAGTTTAATAGGTTGCTTGCATAGATGTTAATTACTTGATAGCTTATCATGGTGGTGGTGGGTTAATTTACTAGGGGTAGACCTTGGCAGAAGAATAGAGTTGGGTGTGGGCTTATGGCAGATAACATAAGGTAGACAGGAAAGGGGATGGTTTCAGTTATGGTAAGGCAGGTTGTATGGAGCACATTGAGGGTTTGACAGGAGGTGGTGGGTATGTGGGGCATACTTTATTGGCTTAACCCATCCCATTATGGGAGGTAGTTGGTTGAACAATTCTGGGTAGAAGGGATGGGGAACAGCCTGGTCAGGCTGGTTGGTGGAGAAGAGGGACAGGCTTGCCCTCTTCTGTTCCCCCTCTAGTGTAAAGATGTTCATTTCAAGGAGCTGGGGAAAGGAAAATGAGCAGCTGGAGGAAGCTTTCTGAATAGATGAGTAAGCTGAGGTAAGGATGCTTCTTATTTGGTGGAAGGTAATTCAATGAATGGTACATTAAGTGGGATGGAATGCTGCTTCATAAGTAAAATAAGCGAGCAGAGGTATGGACCCTGCTTAATGAGCAGGATGAGTAGGTACGCTGCCTTGATTAGCATTACAAGGATGGCACTTCATAAGTAAAGTAAGCGAGCAGAGGTATGGACGCTTACACCCATAGAAGTTCTTTTTGTGTGAGTACAACAGAATTTTCAGTGGAAGTACAAATACGCTCTTAACTCCATTGTCTGTTTTATATAAATCAGTTAATGTTTTCTCTGATTACATTTTAATAATAAGCAGTTCTAACCATGTATCAAGTTAGTAGACTGCCAAATTTGCTTAGTCATGTGTAGGACTGCAGTGTGAAGCTTGCTAAAGATGAACTACTAACAGTTTTCATCCTGCAGCTCTAGGTTAGACATACCCCCTGATTCTGTATGCCTTGCATGGTGTGCAGGATCAGTGTAGGAGCTCTAGCAGGCAATATGTCTGCTGTGCGATCCAGGAACAGCCTGCAGGGGTGTGCATGAGTGATCCTGCACTAGTCCTGCACAGACTAAGCCCCTGTATGCAAATTACCCCATTTGCAGGAAAATCCATGCAAATGAGGTGAATTTGCGATTCAGGAAGCTTGCAACCGGCCATGCAGGACTAGTGCAATCTGCAAAAATGTACTCAGTTAGTAACCGAGTACATTTCTGCAAAATCCAAAACGGAGCCATGACAGCTCCAAATAAAGGCTGCATATCAGTCAAGAAGCATGCCAATGGCAAAGTATAAGGACATTGGCATTGCAAACAACCTAAAAAATCAACCTTTATTTTTTCTTAATCGATCTTGGCTGTTTAAGCGGAGGGCAGCGGCGAGCAAATGGGATCGGGGGGGGGGGGATAACAAAATTAACTGAAAAATAAGCATTCTAACTAAAATCACTATTCTGTCATGCAAGTCAATGGCAGGCAGAAGAAGTGAGTAGTGGTTGCTAAGGGGGGAGGCTCAGTGTGAGACATGTAACTAAGCATTAACAGACAATCCTATGCAAATGAGGGGAATGATAGTGAATCCCAGTTTTCCCCAGCATGTTAGTCAGGTCCCAACAGTGTAAGAGTAGGAATAGCTTGGTGCAAGCCTAGGAGTTAGCTGACATCATAGGGGAGTGTATCAGGCATACTGTAAGTGTATTGGAACCCTGTGGCTCGGGTTTGCTCCTAGCTTAGCACAGCTAAACAAGGGGATGTGTCTGAATCTGTCTAGCACTCTTTACATTGCCTAAGTGGATGTGCGTGCTGCACACCGGGTTTTAAAGGAAGAAAAAAAAGTTAAACCAGGAAATAGCAGCACTGTGCACATTTGAGCACTCTGTTTGTGCAGCACACCCCCAGGCTTAAACAGGAAGGCAATGGGAAGGGAAAACAGCAGTGGGAAGGTGATCAAGGAGAACTAGCATAGCTGGCAGGTGAAATGTATTAGAATCAGCCAATTACACAGGCAGCAGACCAGACCAGCCCAGAACACTACTATAAACTATGTAAAGACCTTCCCCTCTAGTTTTTCCCACACTCTACACCACAGGTGTATGCAAGCGGGGAACTTTTAACAATCAAAACAACAAAATGACAGGGGCTGCAATAGCTATCATACAACAACTTGTAGAAGAGGTTGAGGGTGATGAGGATGTGAATGCTGTCAATCAACCCACAGTGAGGAGACAGAGAAGAGTGTACAGATCCAGGGTAACCTATCAGGGGCTACATGAGCTGGAGATAGTGGAGCACTATAGGGTGGACAGGGACCTCCTACAGCAACTTGTTGAGCTGTGCCGGCCACACCTGACACACAGAACTAACAGAGAGGAACCCATCCCAGTGGATACTAAGGTATGTGTAGGCCTAAGAATACTAGCTACAGGTACCTTCCAAAGGCCAACTGGAGATATGATGGGGATCTCACAGGCATCAGCATCCAGAGTACTCCACCAGTTCCTGGGTGCCACCTCAGCACATGTTGGTGAGCACATATTTTCCCAACACCCATGAGGTGTTGGCCAGCAATATGTACCTGTTCCACCAAATATCGGAATACCTTGAGGTAGTGGGTGCTATAGGGTGCACGCACATTTGCATCAAGGCACCACCTGGTGAGCGGGGTAGGGTTTACATCAACCGCAAGGGCTTCCCTTCCCTCCACTGCTAGGTCGTGTGCGATGCCCAGGGCATAATACTGAATGTGTGTGCTGGCTGCCCTGGAAGCTACCATGATTCCCACATCTGTCATCTGATGCAGCTGTACCAGAGATTTGCCAATGGGGACATCCCTCACGGTCACCTACTGGGGGATGCTGGATACGCACTGGAGCCGTGGCTGATGACACCCATCAGAAATGCACACACACCCAAACAAGACCTCCATAATGAGGCACATGCACAGACCAGAATTATAGTAGAGCGTGTGTTTGGGATGCTCAAGTCATAGTTCCGGTGCCTGGACACATCCAGTGGAGTCTTGTAGTACTCACCAGCTACATGTACCCAAATTGTCATTGTATGTGCCATGCTACACAATATGATCCTGCAGAAACAGCTGCAGCAGGAACAGCAAGGGGCAGGGCCACACAGCCCACCACCATTACCAAGGCCTGCAATGGCACAGAGTGACTCGAAGGAGGAACAACCTGAGCCTGCCCCAGTAGGCAGAAGGAGGAGTACACAGTACCTTGGCAAAGAGGTAATGCATAGCACATACTCTGACACAGGAGGGACCCAGGGAATAACACCTCTCTCTGACTCTCACATACAGTAAAAGAGATGCCAAACATGACACTACCTGTATTCAACCATGTGTAGGGAGTGTACTATGTGCATCTGACATAGGCAGCCCTGCAGCACCACCCTCAATACTAGGACACCCACAAGGTACGTGGCTTACACATGCCAGTCATGGGGGTTCACATACCCAACAAAAGTCACAACCAGCAGGACAGGTGTAGACAGACACAAACAAAGGCTATGCTATGGCCTCTGAATGATGGCTACGGGTAACTCCCCCCCAGGCCTACACAGACAGACCACAGCAGGTCAGGCAGTGGGACGTTAATTCTGAAGGGTAGGAAGTCAGAAACTAATATGTAGGTAAATCAAAGCTAGGATCTGTAGTACACTGGTATGCCTCTAGTCAGCATGATAGGTTAGAATACAGAATGGAATGGAGTACCTGACATACCAGTACAGTCATAGCAAATGTGTACAGGTGTCAGGTGTCCCCTCCCCATCCTACATAGTAATGTAATAACAGTCACATGTGCCCCCCACCAATCCTGTGTAGAAATGTAGAAATAATCAGGTGTGCCCCCCATCCTATGTAGTAATGTAACAACATTCAGGTGTGCCCCCCAAACCTGTGTAGAAATGTAGAAATAGTCAGGTGTGCCCCCCGCCATCCTATGTAGTAATGTAACAACAGTCAGGTGTGACCCCCAATCCTGTGTAGAAATGTAGAAATAGTCAGGTGTGCCCCCCCCATCGGACATAGTAATGTAACAAAAGTCCAGTGTACCCCCCCCAATCCTGTGCAGAAATGTAGAAATAGTCAGGTGTGCCCCCCCCCATCCTATGTAGAAATGTAACAACAGTCAGGTGTGCCCCCCAATCCTGTGTAGATATGTAGAAATAGTCAGGTGTGCCCCACCAATCCTGTGTAGGAATGCAGAAACAGTCAGGTGTGCTCCCCCAACCCTACTTAATTATGTAGTAATGGTCTTGTCTGCCCCCCCCCCCAATGTGATGCCGTAACAGTCAAGTATCCCCCTCCACAATCCTATGCAGAAATGTAATAACATGTATGTGAAGGACTAATACCAGTGGAGCACAGATGCACAGAGGTGGCCAAGGTAGCAGGAAAGGTTGTAGCATCTGCACAATACGCAGGTATGTGTGTATTAGGTTGTTGTGTGTCCCAGAACATGTGGAAGTGCTCGGTATGCATGCATGTTGAGGTATGCCTGGTGGCCATTGCCCACTACCGCTGATGACAGGAACAAGTCCTCACAACTGCTATGTCATACACAATACCCATCAGTATAACACAAGGTAGCAGTAAGCCATCGCATTGCAAATGTATGGTGGTAATATGTGTCACCATCTGAAAGACTGACATGGCATGGCTGTTGGTCAACATAAACAAGCAGTAAACTGGGGAAACAACCCCATACATACAGTATATATTGTGTTACTGTGAAATGGACACACCCTTGGGAAAGTACATACAGGTATACATCACATTATTCCATCCTGTAGTGGAGGATACTGGTCTTATCTGTCCAAACAATCGCAGATCACAAAGGAGGTAGGACTGATATATTGGGAAACAGCTGAGGTACCTGCACATGAAAACATAACTGGAATGTCCAATGCATATCAGTGTGTCAGATGCAAGTAGTGTCCATAGCACACATGCACCCAGCTCATGCAAACACCACCCACAGGCACCTCTCTGGTCATATTCCTGCTGTGGGGAATGGGTACAGTAAGACCCCACCTGTATATGGCATTAGTGGAAGACTGCAGCATGCAGTGCAGGTGTCACATGCAGGTGTGTCCCTAGCTGTAGGTAGCACCCTGCCAGCATCCACACCCCCTGAGCAAGACAACCTATCACACTTACCCTGCCACCCCAAGGGAATATACTGCATAGTGGTCTGGGACTGTAGGACTGACATAATTCAATGACCTGCCACATCTGGCATGCAGCAACACCTAATGCCTCACAGGCATCTGCCAAAAGCCTGTGTCTAACACGTACTGCCAATGCATGTTATGTCACAGACACCCAAATAACAACACAACACACCCCACATAAAGCATATGTAAGGCCATGTGGGCAAACCACAGTAACATGTCCACCATGTCCACTGCATGACCTGTGGACCCACAGTAGCACACACCTGTGATGGGGCGATACCCTTTTGAAAAGATTCAGAGAATTTATGCATAATGTATGGAAGAGGTTAGAATAATGGGGGGTGGAGCATGGAATGTGCAGGGTCTGACACCAAGCTGTGTGCACACACTATCCCTGGCTGCAAACACATACATGGGTGGCCGCACACATGTCCGTACACCACAATAGGGTATATGCCCTGACCCATGGCCCCTGCCCTGGCTGACCTGTGTGAATCTGTACAGCTGTGAGACATTTCTACAGCAAGATAAGCCCATACTGTCATGCTGATGGGTGTACAAGTATGGAATTCTCTGCCAGTACTGTACCAAGGTGCTGAACTCAATACACAAACCCAGCACCAAGTGTCTGCAGCTCCCCCTCCAGAATGGCCTAAGTTACCATGAATATGTAGGTGTCTGCCCACAATACCAGACATAGCCACTGTCACCCTTTTCCCCCAAGACATCACTGTAAGCAACAATGTCCACCTGATAGTACACAAGGGCAGAAAACATCACTGGGTATAACAGTACACGTCTGACTATCTCTACTAATAGCAGTACCATGCAGCTGAAGCAGCACAGACACAATCACCTACAGTACACACTATCCCCTGCACAGTTTGTCCACATATTGCCAAATGATCGATGGATACCCTGCAGAAACAGTACGCTACCTGTAGGTGTACACCACAAAGGTCTGCACTGCAGTACAAACTACCTGGACTCGATCCACACATTCAATACAGATAGGCATACTGGGCATGCTCATACACTTAGAGAAATGTAGGCAATGTCAGTCAACAACATACTGAAAGGTCATACTGGGCATGCTCACACACGTAAACAAATTAAGGCCATGTCTGCAAACACCAGTGGATCAGACATATATGACAGTCGCAGATGTTACTGCAGACACTCCTCAGTATGCACCACTCATGCTTTGCACATACAGTGGCTAGGAATATAGAGATATAGCTAAGGACAACACAATAAAATAAGCCAAAGGTAGACATACATAGATGTGTGGAAGATGGTGACTGTGACAAGGAGTTATCTATACCTGTCCACCCAGCACACAGCCAAAGGGCCACAGCCACATGAGGTTCAGATGTCACTGTAGATACTAGCCACCAGTATCTGTCAGCATTACACACTATGTAGTGCAAGTGCTAGCTGTGCAACATGACTGTACAAGGAAGTAGTTATCTAGCAGCTGTATACACATACCTGTGAATTATGACCCTGTGTGTGCCTGCATGTGGTGTGTCAACCTCTAGATGAATGGGTTATGGCCCATGCACACACACTGCCCTCCCCATAGCCCTACTATGACAAACCTGCTGAGGTCATCCACTGTGAAATACACCTTTTGGGAAATTATAGCCCAAAAATCTCCATGGCATGTCCTATAACTGAGTACTGCTGTAGTGTGATAAGATAGGTAGAAGTTCTAATCCCAGACTTGACAATTGTGTGTGTGTCTGTCTGACTGACTCTGTCTGTGTTGAGAGCAATGCTTTTTAGGGTAGTCACACTCACTAAAATTCAAATGCTTTACTTTGGCAAGGCTGCTGATGTCATCCACTTAGAAATACACCTCTGGGAAGGCTGTTTCCTGGTAATCTCCATAGTGCATTCCATAACTGCAAACTGCTGCAGTGTGATAAAATAGTTAGGTAGGAGTTCTAACCATACTTGGCAATTGTGTGTGTGTCTGTGTAGAAAGCAATGCATTTAGGCTAGTTACACTCACTACAAGTCAAATGCCCTACTTTGGCAATTCTGTTGTCATTCACTGTGAAATACACCTTTGGGGAATGGGTACACCAGCAATCCCTGTGGTGCATCCTATAACAGCATCATGTTGTAGTGTGATATAGAACTCAGGTAGGAGTTCTATTCCCACACATGGCAGTTGTGGATGTTTTGTGTGTGATTCTATGTCTGTGTAGGGAGCAATGCATTTTAGGCTAGTCACACTTACTACACTTCAAATGCCCTGCTTTGGCAATCCTGCTGTCAGTCACTGTGACATACACGTTTGGGGAAGGAGTACTCCAGTAATCTCCATGGTGTGTACTATAACGGCATAGTGCTGTGGTGTAATATACTAGTTAAGGAGGAGTTCTAATCCCAAATTTGACAGGTGTGTGTGTGTGTCTGTGTTTGTCATTCGTATCCTGTTTGGCGGTAGTTGTGAGTGTGTAACAACTGGACTCAATGGGGAGCAGGTTTTGCAAAATTCTTATATGGTGGGCCAAGTATATATCACAATCTCCACCATACATGGATAACAGATGTGAAATTGAAGAGAGGTTAGGGTGCTAATCCATACCCCTAAATGTGACATCAATGCCAGCTGAACAATGTTAGCAACCCTTGTATAACTCAGGGAACACTCTCAATCCATGTCTCATACACACGCACGCACTTGCATAGGCAACAGCCGCTATGTTGTTAGTACCTTGCATATTGCCCACTGATAGTAAACATGGTGTGAGCGCAATGAACTACAGAGGGCATGGCACCCTGTCCATCAGTCCAATAAGCATGTACATGCCGAGAGTTCACCTCCCCCATTTTCCCCACTTGACACCTGCAACACCTGTGGTGCCATCAAATGTGACCCACAAAGGACATACCATGTCTGAAACACAAGCCCTGTATGAACAGATGCCACTGACACCAGGGAATACTGGTAGCATGCTAACACTGCAGGTGCAGGGTCAACCTGCTGTCCATTAACAGTTCCCACCACATGAGGCCAGGACTGGCACATCTGATGATAATGATCTGTGTACACAACATGGGCCAGATGACACCCCAGGTACAGTTCCACTTGTCACTGTCCATGCATGTGGGAGGTGTGCACATCCCAGACACTATCCATATCATGGACTAAGGAACACATACATGGCAAGCAATGCACAGCGTTGGCCACACGCAATAGTCACCCAGTTGACTGGATGGTGAATACAATACCCACCTGTGTGGGCAACTTCAGACACTACACCCCTGAGCCAGAATGCAGGTCATTGTGATGTGGCCTGATGTCAAGGTATACCCATCACCTAGCCTTGTATAGCCGCCTGGCACCATCAACCACAACACACCTGTGAAGCATTGGACACATGCATGTCAGTACTGGCACCCATTTCTGTGTGTGTGGTGTATGATGTGTATCACCACATTCACACTCACTACACCCCCATTGGCATACTGAACCATGCTGTCTGATGTCAGACACCTCCACATACCCTTGCACATATAACTTCCTTATGACCCCTATGGTGCATGTGATACTTGCACAGTACTGTGTTGTGCCAATCCCACTAGTGATGAGTTATATTCCTGGCCCTGCCAAATGTGGCAATGTGTGTGCATCCCTGTGAGAGTGTGGCTGTGTTGACCCTGACACCTGTTCATGTGGACAGGCACCTACAACATAGTTACCATATCCCTGTTTCAGATGTCACTCATCATCACATATACATCCTGAGGGCTCCCCAAAATTTAACCTATGCGGCGCATCCAATAATTGCATGGACATGTGATAGCACTTCATAGTCACCTGGGGTTTGATACCCTTACTGATAGGCGTGATAAGCAAACATGCTTAAGTTTTAGCCTCCCACCCCTCCCTGGCTTTTCTGTGCCTCTGTCTGCCTCTCTCACTCCCTCTCTGGTGGATGTGGAGACTTACACCTGCTTTGCTTAGGCAGCAGCATGTGTATTTTAAGTGATGCTCAGGATCAGCTGATGGTCTCTGCATGAATTGCAGCCCTCTCTAGCTGATTGCATGTGGAACAGCTGTGATAACATTCCCATAGCCAATTGCATGCAAACACTTACCAATATCTAGGAACGTCATGTTGGTTTTGGGCCTTTCATTCACTGTGAGCAGGAATTTGATCTATTGTTTGGCAAACAGAATCTCAGATGGATTGGGGTTTACCTCTAACAACATACACTGTGGAAACAGGCCAAGGCACAGGAGCGGGATGTGCCTGACCTGACTACAGACTGTAAGTGCTGCTATACTGCATTTGGAGTAATGTTGGTTTAACAGGGTGTGTGTGGATATGGCTGTCCTACACGTTTTCATACCTGCCATGTCAGTGCTATGTTTAAGAGGGAACACCCATCTGTAGGGCCATCTGCAGACTGGCCAGTGTGTGGTGCCTTTAGTTTCAGGTGTTACCCACAGAGCACCTACCTGTGAACTGCAGAAGTTAGTGTGAGGATAGCAGTCTGTAGATGCTGACTGCCTTGAGAGTACTGTACACCATAATTAGTGACAGCATATCTGATAACAAGCCAGTGAAATATCAGACTGCTACACATGTAATGTATAGTAGGGGTTATATTTGATGACATGACCTGGACATTCTGTGGTTGTACAGTACTGAGGTCTGTATACTTTTGGTGATTGTCGGCAGTGTGTGTATTGTTAATATGTACCTTGGCCTGTGTACAGACTGTGGCAGATGTCATTGTTCTTGGTCCTGTTCTATCTGATGTTACATGCTGCTCCACTGTATGTTACCCTATCAGCTTACATGTTTGTAGGGCCATACATGCACATGTCCCATACCACAGACAGGCAGTGGATCACACTGTGTAGCAGCCCAGTATATGTAGGGTTAGGGTGCGAGTTGCACATATGAGGTTGGTGTTGAACAAATAGTCCATATACTGTAATAATACGCTAGCATGGCATATGTAGCTGTGGCTGAGTTCACATTGGGTGTGGTTATGCACTTTCACACAGGTGTATGTTACTCTGTCCTGTGGCATGCCTGTGGAGCCTGCTATATATGCAGGTACATGTGCATTCCCCCATAGGAAATGTAGGCCAGTGTTGAGCTGGTCTGCCTGTAGCCTGCACATTGCTTTGTTACATGCCTAGCAGCTTAGTGTACTTACCCAGTGAGATGTAATGTCCAGATACTTGCCAGATGTATTGCTGCCAGGCCACCATAACAGTCATGCATGACAGACAGAGAAGTGGGATGCTGTACAGATGCATGTCAATATCTAGTGGGTGGTATGTGGACATGGAACCCCCATACCAGTGGTTATTATGTGGCATGACAGACAGGGATGTGTGAAGGCATAACCTATGGGGGACATGTATACTAGTAGTTATGTGTTATACCCATCTACATGGCTGTTAACATCCACAATGTCAGGATTGGTCCATGTCTTGCACTAAGCGGTTATGTATACCTCTGGACTGCCCAGAGTGTGTCAGACTGTCCACATATATTGGCCATTATCTCTGCTGTAGTCCACAGGAGCAGTAAGTGCTAGCAGTGGTACTGTACTATGATGTCCTTAGGATGTCTGTCAGTAGCCACTTGCGCACATGTTAAAAGCAGATGTGACCTCCCACGCACACTGTGTCTGTGAAGACAATCCCTATTACAGTAGCAATACTCTACAAATATACTTGCTATACATACCCGACATCCCCTTTCACAATGAAGTTGGGACTATAGGGGCTGAGGCAGGGATACACTCCATGTTCAGACATATGGTGATAATATATGTTCATATACTTATCCAGATATCTATATAGACATACACATATACATATCGACATACATAAATGGATATGTATATGAACATAGATATACAAATGAACACCCAGATATATACATATACAGAGCAATATATGTCTACACATATACAGATAGAGATACATATGCAAATATACATATGGATATCTGCATATATATTGGCAGTAGTAGGTACATCAGAATAGATATGTATGCATATATAGTTATTGATATCTACATATATATTGACAGTAGTAGGTATATCAGAATAGATATGTATGCATATATAGTTATTGATATCTACATATATACCAACATAACTAAGCATATCTGTACACATAGGATGTGCATACATATATAGCTATATATATATATATATATATATATATATATATATATATATATATATATATATATATATATATACATATATCTATATATACATATATATACATATATCTATATATACATATATGTATATCTATATATACATAATTCTATAGTGCTCCCATATACATATATGTAGATATAGACCAAAGTCCTGTAGACCATCAGGGATAAGCTTCCTTAAGGTATATGGATGTACATTGCCATACAATCCATCTTGGTTAAATGCAGGCTTACTGCCACCTGCCATATAGACTGTTCTGTTTGTTAGTGTGCCTGTGATGGTGTCAGTTGTGCCTTGGTATGTAACAGTTACATCCCATTGTGTCAACTGAGGTCTTTACCCCCTAGGTATTGTCTACAGAGTGTAGATAGAGGCTGCTGAACTATACTTCTGCATTACTTACTGTTGATTGTTTGATATCCTGTGGCCCAGTCTGTCTTTACTATTGTACTACTTGATGGCCTTGGCCTGGACAGCAACATTTGTTAACTTTTCTAGACTACTGTATTAGAATAACTGTTTCACAGTTGCATTACTCAGTTTATATGGATGTCCGTGTCTAAACAGCTATACGACATGGCATATACAACTTTAATAGTTTACAAATAAAGCTTTCCCATTTATGCAAACCTGTGTGTGATGTTATATCCTTTGATTTCTCTGTGGGTATATGTTGCAGGAATAGTTGTCATTTGTATGGGTGGCTCATACAGTCTCCAGTTGGTAAGGTGGTTACTGTAGGAATAGTGGTTGTTCCATATTGTATGCACGTACTACATATGTAACTTACTATACATATCTCTGCGTGTGTATGTGTAGTTACATATATAGCTATACATATATATATATATATATATATATATATATATATATATATATATATATATATTTTTTTTTTTTTTTTTTTTTTTTTGTGTCTTTCGACTTTTCCCGGTTAGGGGGTCACCACAGCGGAAACTCCGGTCCACTAATGATTGGCAGTAGAGCTTCACGTGCTGGCTTGCCAGGCCTAACGCACAACCTTCAATGAAGGAATGCCCGTTCACGCATGTCGTCACACAGCAGACGCTCTAACTGAGAATCGAAAGGGCAACGTCTAACTGTGAGGCGACAACGCTACCGCAGCACCACCACAGCAGTGCATATATATATATTTATATTTATATCAGTATCTGCATATATGTGTCTGTGTATATGTATCCTAGGGATGCCCATGTCATGTCTGGTCCTGGTTATGGGATCGGCAACACTTGGTAGTGTATTGCAGGGGGTCATGTTTGGCTGTGGGGGGGAGTATAACTATTTGTACAAGAAGTATATTGTTTGGGGCTTCTCAACCCCATTAACGGTGCATGCGGACATATATGTTTCTGTTATTTCCCCATTGTTATCTACAGATGTATGTCCATATATACATATATATATATATATATATATATATATATATATATATATATATATCTATGCTGACATATATATAACCTGCTGTATATATTTAGACATATAGATGTAGACATATATATCGATAGATGTAGGCATTTGCATGTATATATGTTCATATATATTTATATATATGCATATATTACTATATATATATATATATATATATATATATATATATATATATATATACATATATATATATATATATATATATATATATACACACATATATCTATATGTTGTATCTGTTTAGATATTAATATATTTACACACACACATACACACACACACACACACACACACACACACATACACACAGACACACACGCACACATACATCTATATTTGGAATACATTATCTGTACAGTTGAATGACTGGGCTGGATGATATGTTTGTGAATACATCAGGGTTATGTATATCTGACATGGCTTAGTAGTAAATCACTTTGTCTGTGGTGTGCAGGGTCTTAAGTTTGAGCCTTGTAGATGCTGTTTATCAAGGGCCATTGGATAGAGAATGACTAAGGCACTTTTGAGCAGTTGCAAGCGGGTTTGCGAGGAGGTAAGCTCTCCTAACTTCCAGTTACATTTTCTTATACTCATTTAGCTTTTGAATTGCTTAACCTGTGTCGGCATTGCTTACTCCTGCACAAACAGGCTTAAGTCCACTTACTGCGGCTTAAAAGTGCTTACTCCCGCTTACCCCTGTGCTAATTTCTTTAAAACAAAAGAAAAAGGGGTTGATAGGAAAGTGGTGAAAAAAGGGGCACAAAGAGGGAAAGACAGTAGGGAAAATAGCCAGGGATGTGCAGGAAGGGTGTAGGGAAGGTCCATAGCTGCCCATTTCTTCTACAGCAACAGCTATGCTTATGCACTGAATTTGGAGCTAGATTTGGACACTCAAACTCCTGGGAGGGGGTGAGGACAACAATGATGCCAATTAGAACGGATTACATGTGTCCAGTGGACATATGTGCAAAATGGACAGCTATGTATGGGGCGAGATTTTTTTGTGGGAACAGATTGCCCTTTTTTTTTTTTTTCAGGTGAGAGTGGGATGTTGGGGAGAGGTAAATGGTATATTTGAGGAGGTAGGTTGGTTTGGTAACAGACAAGACAAACAAGAAGCATACAGGGGCAGTATATGACACATATGGAGAGTAAACACCTTGATGGGGAGGGGTGTTGGGAAATCAGAAGCCCATGAGCCACCTAGTGGAAACAGTGCGACTGAGGTCCTCACCCATGGGCAGTCACCACTGCACCTTCATAGTCCCAAAGGTGGCTGTGCTGGGGGCTGAGATGCAGAGCCAGGCTGGCCCTCTAGTTGTGACACGTGGCCCTTGAGCTGGCATAGCAGATCACCAAGCTGCTGGTTGATCTCTATACGCACCACAACCCCGACCTGGCGACTGGTGACAGGTGCCTGTCCACGCCCAGGAGGGCGAGCCCCATCCCCTGAGGAGTTTCCACCCAAAGGTGGTGCAGGACCAATGGATAGGGAGGTTCCGGGTTGGGCCCCAGACATGCTGGTGCCCGGTGCCATGGCCAGCTGAGGTGTGATAGGTGGGTCCGCTGGGACTGGCCTTCCCAAGTGTGCTATGGTGTTTAGATTTCATCATCATATTTGGGTTAGTAATAGTCAACACATTCCAGGGTTAGGTATAACAGCATGCATAGACATTCCCATTAACCTAGGCACCAGATACAGAACAGTTGCATAGCGAACAGAACACATGCATATATGGGACCACAGTGATAATAAGAGCTGCATGCAGGTACATTGATGGCACCATGCCACCAATGCTGGACTAATTCAATATAGCACATGCATGGGAACCATTAAAATATTTGTCAAACTATTGGCAGTATCAGAACATAGATGGCATTACATACCAACTGGGGTGGGTATGTTGATTACTGTTGGAAGTATGGTGGAGGTGATGTCAATTAACAACTAGCATATCCCTGTAGTCCACATTACTTTCCTAGTCAGTGCTGTTATCTTTACCTTACAAGTCTTACTACACTACTCTATAGTCTTAATTTGGACAGTGATATGGCTGTTGTCATCTTTACACATGAACTGGTTTTAACTGCAGTATACACCTCTTACCTAATATACCTGTGGAGGGGATAGTTTGTTAACACTAACTGTTTCTACACATACTCCCAGATTCTGGGTTGCTGTTGTGCACATAGCTATCCAACTCTTTCTGCACAGGTTCTGGCCATGTGTTGACCACATGCTGGTGTACTGGGACATATCTAGAATATTGCCCTCTTCCACCTTTAGTGACCTGAAATATACATATACATGATTTCCTACACAGTTATATTATGTAGCACAGTGTGGGTGACAGTGATCAGTGATACTTTATTATTCAGAGAAACTACAACACTCACAATCCCCTACAATACCAGAGTGAACAGTGCCAGTGCAGGTTATAATGATCTGTATTTTTCAGCACAGTGTTCATATCCGACGTACCTGTGGGAGCAATGTTTGTTAGCACTACCTGACTGTTGCCACACAATCTTCCAAACTACACATTAGTATTATGCACATGCATCTCACTCTGTTACTGTACACACTCTGACCACAGCTTGACAACATGGGAGTGTAGACGGGACATACTTGAAATATTACTCTCCTAACAGTTTTGGAGGTTGCTACAGTGACAGGTTTGTTCTCATAGGTGTTTGACAATCACTTGTAGTCCCTGTTTGCTGGTTAAACATCTGGGATCCTCCCACAGATGTACCAGGGGGACAGGGGGGCAGGTATCAGATATGGGCCCATATACTGGACATTCTGGCCTCATCTGTACTGTTGTGGGGTATGATTCTGTATGCAGCCTACATTCACTCCCAGGATTCAAACCATGGCTGTGTCTTCTGCAACTTAAACATTGTCCATCACAGTTGTGTCTGCTATATATATATATTGCTGTATTGTGTCTGCTATATAGATATTGCTGTATATCGCCTATCTGCTTTCTGTCTTATTAATCCCCTGTGCTTTTGCATTCTGACATTATATTACAACACTCTTATACAGATTTCTTAGACAGTTATATGTTGTAGGACAGTGTGGGTGACAGTGATGTGTAATACCTCATTATTCAGAGCAACTGCATCAGTTGCACTGCCATACAATACCAATGTAAACAGTACCAGTACAGGGTATCATTCTTGTATTTCTAGGCACAGTGTTGGTATCTGACAAACCTGTGGGAGAAATGTTTATTAGCACTACCTGAATGTTCCCACATACAGTACCAGATTCCACATCACTATTATGCACATACATCTCACTCTGTTACTGTACACACTCTGACCACAGCTTGACAAGTTGGGGTGTAAATGGGACATACGTGGCTTTTTAGTCTCATAAGGTATTGGGGAGTTGCTAGTTTGCCAGCTTTGTTCCCATAGATGTGTGTCAATCAGTTGTATTTCCTGTTTGCTGCCTATACGTCTGGGATTATCTCACTGATTTCCCAGGGGGACAGGTTGATAGGCAACAGATATGGGCCACTTTACTGGACATTCTGTACAGTTGTGGGATATGATTCTGTATGCAGAGTACTACCACTGGCAGGATTCAAACCATGACTGTATTTGCTAAAAAGACAACCGTTCACATCTCAGTTGCATATGCTATCCGGGGTTTGTTGTCTGCATTTTCCCTGTTTTCTGTCTATGTGTCTCTCAGTTGTACTAAATGACCTCTGGGGATTGCACCTGTCATATACAGGCATTCCTGCACATTCAATTTATGGTGCACAGTGTGGGTAACAGTGCTTAATACAACAGTACTATTACATGATTGCTAATCTACATTACCATATGATACCAGAGTATACATATGGAGTCCAGCAGTTAAACCTTTATTGTCAGGCTATTACACTTTTACTGACATACAAATTATATGAGACTCTTACTGCCATATTCTCTAGTCTATGCAGTACTTGCCTTGAACAATACAGGTTTTATACAGTCACTTAATTTACTACGACTTTTAGTTTTATCTCCAATGACAGTAAATGCATGAGTATTACTAAAGAGTAGTGGAAGCTAGGTTAAGAAGGGAGGTGATGATTAGTGATCAGTAGTATGGTTTCATGCCAGGAAAGAGCACTACAGATGCGATGTTTGCTCTGAGAGTGTTGATGGAGAAGTACAGAGAAGGTCAGAAGGAGTTGCATTGTGTCTTTGTGGATTTAGAGAAAGCATATGACAGGGTGCCTAGAGAGGAGTTGTGGTATTGTATGAGGACGTCGGGTGTGTCAGAGAAGTATGTAAGAGTGGTACAGGATATGTACGAGGGTAGTGTGACAGTGGTGAGGTCTGCGGTGGGAGTGATGGATGCGTTTAAGGTGGAGGTGGGATTACATCAAGGATCAGCTCTGAGCCCTTTCTTATTTGCAATGGTGATGGACAGGTTGACAGACGAGATCTGACAGGAGTCCCCGTGGACTATGATGTTTGCAGATGACATTGTGATCTGTAGCGAGAGTGGGGAACAGGTGGAGGAGACCCTGGAGAGGTGGAGATATGCTCTAGAGAGAAGAGGAATGAAGGTCAGCAGGACTAAGACAGAATATATGTGTGTGACTGAGAGGGAGGATAGAGGAATGGTGAGGATGCAGGGAGTAGAGGTGGTGAAGGTGGATGAGTTTAAGTACTTGGAATCAACAGTTCAGAGTAATGGTGAGTGTGGAAGAGAGGTGAAGAAGAGAGTACAGGCAGGATGGAGTGGGTGAAGAAGAGTGTCAGGAGTGATTTGTGACAGACGAGTACCAGTAAGAGTGAAAGGGATGGTTTACAATAAGGTAGTGAGACCAGCTATGTTATATGGGTTAGAGACAGTGGCATTGACAAAAAGGCAGAAGTCAGAGTTTGATGTGGCAGAGCTGAAGATGTTAAGATTTGCACTGGGTTTGACGAGGATGGACAGGATTAGGAATAAGTACATTAGAGGGTCAGCCCAGGTTGGAAGGTTTGGAGACAAAGCCAGAGAGGCAAGATTACGTTGGTTTGGACATGTGCTGAGGACGGATGCTGAGTATATTGGGAAACAGATGCTAATGATGAAGCTACCAGGTAACAGGAAAAGAGGGAGGCCTAAGATAAGGTTTATGGATGTGGAGAGAGAGGACATGCAGGTGGTTGGTGTGACAGAGCAAGATGCAGAGGACAGGAGGAAATGGAAACAGTTGATCTGCTGCTAATGAGAGCAGCAGAAAGAAGAAGAAGAAAGAAGAAGATTACTAACCTGCCTCACATCACAACCTTGCCTGGTGACTGACATTGGCCTCTTGGATCGTGGCCTGCTCCATTCCAGCTGTGGGGGACATAACAGGAATATTTAGTCATCCCTATCCATGATATACCTTATGCTGCTTCAGGTCGGCATAGTGATGCCTGACCTGCTCACCAGTTCGGGGTATTCCAGTGGCACTGGTGAGGTCACGGGCGAGATGGTCCCAGGCCTCCGTCTTATATTGGGAGCCTTGGTACTGGCCCTGCAGCAGTCTCTGGTCATGGTCTTTAACAAGGAGTCCTGCCATGACTTTGGACTCCTGGATGCACCAGTGCTGTGCCCGAAAGCACACACCTTCTCCCCTTACTGCCATTGTGCCTGCAAGGGGAAGCTACAACCAGTTATAAGATGTATTCCTGCCTCTTGGTTTAAGTAGGGCTGATTTCCCACACTTTTCTGTGATTGGCCGGTTTTGAAAAGACTAGGCTATGGGTAAACCTGCTTACCTAGAGTTGGCATTGTTTAAAGGGGTATAACACTGGGCACATTGAGTTAGCTGGCCTACACATTGCTTACACCTCCTAAGCTGGCCTGTGTAATGCTTAGTATTGCTTACATTAGACTGCATTTTAATTATATTTTGGCATTGAGTTATTATTCATTAAACCTTATATGTATGCCTGGTATCCATGATTCATGTGTACGTACACTGTTTGGGGTTCTTGTGTTTTATTGGGGACTTCAACACTCTATTACAATTACACCTGACTTCTGGCCTTACTGTTGTACTCCGGTTCACATATTTATGTTATGTAGTGGGTTAAGGCACATATGTCTGCATACTGATTCCTTTCGCAGGTTCAGTTTGGTTTTACTATGGTGTAGACTTGTTTGCTGTTATCTCATTCTTCTGTACTGCTGTGATGGCATGGTGGTTAACTACTGTGACTGTGGTGTATAGGTTCCTGGATTCGAGACCTGCATGACTGTTTATTTTGTTGATGGGCAGAACAAGGGCCTTTGGATACAGAGTGATTAAGGCATGTTTGAGCATTTGTAAGGGGGTTTGCATGGGTTTGCATGACAATAAGCACTGCTAACCTGCCGTTACATCTGCTTACAGAGAGCTACCTTCAGAATTGCTTAACCAGTGTAGGCATTGCTTACCGCTGCACAAACTGGCTTAAGATCGCTTACTAGTTCTGAAATAGGCTTACTACTGCTTATTGGTGCTTAAACCTGCTTACTAGTGCTTTATTCATTATGACACCGACACCTCACATGTGCATTTATTGCAGTACTCCAGTTCATAAAAATATGTTATTTAGTGGATTATGCAACATAAATATTAGTCATAACATGCTTTGCCATGGAAAATGGAGTGTGCTGCAGTGGCACTCGAACCATGAATGCCTGCTTGTAAAGCGAATGCTCTGCCCACTACACTATTGCTATGCTGCTTCTTTTGCATATATCTTCCTTGTTATCCTCTTCAGCTATTCAAGCTGCATTAACCATAGCTAAGCGATGGGCACACCCACGCACCCATGGTTAGTTTTAATCAGATTTTAAAATAAAACAAATAAAGGGTTTGTTCATTGTAATTATTTATACTTTTGCTGTTGTACACAAGGGGACTGTTGGTGGGGATATGCAGACACCTGTGGGCAGTCTCACTCATTTCGTACCCCATTCTACTGTTCTTCATTGTAGGGGCATATATATTCTGAGACACTCCCCCTGCACTCTTACATGCTCCATGTAAGACTAGGAGCTCAGGCAGTGCGCCTCATTACTATGCATCGCACGCTGCCGTCCTGCTCCTAAACGGCCACCTCCATGCAGAACTAAGCTAGTCCTGCATGGAGGAATAGTAAATCCGGGGGATAGTCTGCACATGTGAGCATCTTTTTAGGTGTATGTGATGCTACATACAGATGAACTCAAATTCAGAGCTAGCTCAAATTGGATTTTTTCACCTGTAACACAACTTACCTATAAAGCACAAAATCGTTCAACTTGGATTACAGAGGTTAGTTTTACCATCTACAAGAAATCGTCAAATTCTGAAGTCAGTTTTCTGTTGCTAGTTATCTCTTGATGAATCTCCAGCTATCAGCATTCTGACACAGGTCAGTGTCATATTTACTTCCACACAGTTTGACGATAAGACAGTTAGTTACCCTGAAAGTGATCCTGAGTCACCCCTGAAAAAATGTGTTTTACAACAAAAATAAATAAATAAAAATAGAATAAAATAAAATAAAAATAAAATATAATACAAAATGTGCCAAATTCATACATGTATATATGAGAGGCTTCTAAATAAGCACAACCTATAACACAAAGCTTAAAATAAAAATTGAAAATAAATCTTTTGTTCTGTGTTTTTGAACCTGTGGAAAAGAATGTCAACTGCTTAGCAGGAGCTAAATGCAAGGCATTAAAAAGCAACAGTTTATTACTGGAGGGTGAAGATGAACAATTCTCTAAATCGAATCACAGGCAAGCATCCATTAAATTCTCTCATTTATTTCCTGAAAAAACACATTTCAAAACTGTTGCCCTGGTGGCTAACTGCGTATATGAACAGTTCACCTAATATGTGAAGAGATTCTTAGATTCATAGATATTCTAAGGTAACTAAGTCTCGTGACTATTTTCACCTTGCCAATATCCTTCCACAGACAGCACTTCTTTTCTCCGAAAAGTCATATCATTCTAACCTGGAGTAAATTTGTCAATACCCATCCAGTTACCTAGGTTATATTTAAAGGAAGAGAGTGAATCACACTGCTTAACATGCAGGGAAAGTTTTATTTCTAGAGGTTAGGGAGGTTCTGGGTTATAAACCCAGCCTCTATTATGCCTTGCTTATTTATTGGTGAACACGTAGGTCTCTTGTTCTAGTACTGGTGGAGACATTGGACTTGTGAAGAAACAAGAAGTCCAGGACAATCGGGTCACAAATGGCATGGTGAGTGAGATAGAGATCCCTCCTCAAAAGGTCTGTAAGATACTGAATAAAGAAACAGAGCTTATTTTTTGATAGTTCATCGAACATTAGACCAGGAATCTTTTGGGCCAGGAACTCTTAAGGTCTTTCTAATTTTTTAATATATTTAGTGAGATACACCCCTTAACAACACATTGTATTGAATACTTACCCTGATCAATGCTGAGTAATTACCTCTTTAGTCCCTGATGATATTCCTTTGGCAATTGGCTGGGCTAAAATAAAAGGATTTCCTGACAACTGTTGTTACATGATGGTCAAAAACTGAGAGGGCTATCAACCCAATTACCTAAGCCCCTAATTACATTTTAATGTAGTAGAGTTGTGTTGTCTAGGCAAAATGCGATTTGATTTTAATAGTTTCCATCAGCAAAGAATGGCAGCTATAGTAATATTAAAGATGTGATTTGAATATAATTCTTATTTGCAACAAGCTACTTATATGGATATAAGGAAATGTGATACCAGAGTGTGAAAGAATGCTTGAAGTATGGAGTCTACTCATGTTTGAAACTGGGAAGAGCAGAAAGTTGTAGGTTCTGTTCCTTTACAGTCACTATTTTATGACAAGTAGGAGGCATTTCACTACTGAAATATGTTCTTTTGCAAAAAAAAAAGTTAAAATTCAGTCCACTTTACCTGATAAGACGGCAGTACAACTGAAAGGGAAAAATTCCATGTGCCTTTCCAATGAAGATCAGGAAACTTTTTTGATGTCATCAATAATTTTCACTCACACTTTACACAGGAGCCTGACAACTCATTTAAACCCACTATATATATCAACAAATGACTCAACTGAAATGGTCGAAAAAAAATAAATTTATCGATCCACAAAAGATCAAACAAAAATGTAAAAATTGTGATTTTACAATGAGACCAGCCCTCCATCCTTGCACCTGTCACACTGCTGCTACTTATATATACCAATTGACCCTGAGATAGCACTACAGTGAGGAAAGGGCATATTTCTCAATTCCAAATGAACAGCAACCCCATAAAATAAAAGCCAATATGTTCACTGTTCTAAGTCTCTATCAGCTATATGGCTTTTCATCTGTCAATGAAAGGCCTCATCAATGAAACATTCTGCACCTGATGCAGTCACGTGTGTGTGTGTGTGTGTGTGTGTGTGTGTGTGTGTGTGTGTGTGTGTGCGCGTGCGTGTATGGTCATATATGCAGTATATCACACTTTAGGGCTGAGTCAACACATCTCTCACTAATACCCAGAAGGTAGCTAAGATTCTTCTAGCAACTTACCAGATGATAAGTATATTACCAATATAATATAATATAATAGTTATAGTTGGCCACTGCATTTCAGCCTTAATAAATTCACCCTTCCCATCTTCCTACTCTGGTATGATGAGTAATATTTCACTTTGCCTCTTTAAATATAAAAAGGTATATACCTATTGTCAATAAAATAATCATATTATTTATTTCAACAGAAAAAATGCCTGGAAACTGAATTTGAACACAGTTCTATATAAAACCACAAAATAAGACGACTGAAGCTCAAAAATGATGACAGACTACCTGATTTATTAAAAACTGTTAAGCCCTTTTATCTTTAATGAGTTAACACAAATTTCATTAGAAATTCTAGTTGGAAAGCCCTTTGATTGTCATCAAATCCTCATGTACGGCAAGTTCATGAGCCAGTTATTTCACTGGGTGGTCTTACATCATTGTCTCAACAGTCATAAACATTAAATTAATTGTTTGTAGTCTTTTAAGTTGCTGCAGGTTGTCTTCTGCCTTCCTGAGTGCTTCTCTCTGCACATTTTGCAAAACTGAGCTACCCAAATACTGAGTGTCCAGCTAAGGAGACATTTGCAGAAATGTCTGATTGTATTCAGTTCAAACTTGCTTGTCATGCTGGTTCTTGTTAGGAAAATTTCAAACAAGTCATTGTGAAATGGAATCAGCTTAGGTATATAGTTCAGAACACTGTTCAGTAACACTAATAGATGAAGGTAGAAAGCTTTTTTCAACAACATTATTAC
>NC_056733.1:367260967-367285967 GCF_019279795.1 Protopterus annectens
AAAGTTATTGCAAGCAGTTTTCTTAGGGTTGTTCAGAGTGTCTGTACCTTTAGGATGAGGTGATTGGTGTTAACTCTCTCTTGGCAAGACAAGACTTTCACTCCTAAGTCAGTTTCTATATGGAGGGTCTAAGACTGACCTAGGGAGTAAGGGTAAGAAAATTTGGCTGGATGAGTACTCTCTCCCTTTTAATGCCCAGTCCATTGGTTTCATACACTGTGGAGAATTTTGCATCCTGCTTCTCCACAAGATTTAGTTTTTAAGTTGTCCTCTGGGTGACATGGGATGGCTAAGGACTTAGATGAGTGCTTGTGGAATGCATTGGTGAATCAAAAATATACCCTTAGTTGGGTATTTGTCACATTCCTTTTGTATAGACTGGGTATTTGACTTGGATAATGAGGGCACATCTGTACAGGTTATAAAGAGGGTTTTACATTGTTCTTCTGATTCATTTTAAATTGCATATGCTCAGTTTCCAGAAGCTACTCAGAGTTTTGCATTCTTAGCCAGATATCTGAAGTGCATTTAAGAGAATCTAAGGCATACACTGACATTTTCAACAAATAAGTTGAATTTAAGCATGTTTTTGCACTTGTGTACTGTATTTTGCGGAACTGTTGCTTTCATATACTGTTTTTGGTGCTGTGGCTGTTTCATTCTGCACTTGTATATTTTGCTTCATCTGCCTTAAATAGCATAGGCTACATTCAGACTTGGTAAATCTAGACTGGTATCACGTGAGCACTAAAACCAGACATCTTACATTAAGAGGGCCCCCCTGCATCCTTGAGGTAGAAGTTTGCAACTCAAGACTCATCTATGTTGGTGATTGCTGGAATAAAGGCTTTTTGAGGGGGGTTTCTTTTGTTAGATTATGTTAGAATTGTTTATATTTCTTTGTATTTAAGCAGCATGTTTGCATGGGTTTGAGCTCAGATTCCCAGAGCTGCTTCAGAGTTTGTCGTCCTTAGCCAGAGAACTGAAGTGCATCTAAGAGAATACAAGCATCCAGTGAAATCTTCAACAAACAATTAGAATTTAAGCCTGTTTTTTGCACTTGTGTACTGCATTTCACTGAACCGTTGCTTCATTTTATATTGTTATATCTGCCTTAAATAGCATAGGCTAGATTCGGACTTGCTGTATTTAGACTGTTTGGTATCACTTGAACACTAAAACCAGCCATCTGACATTAAAAGGGCTCCCCCTGCACTTTTGTGACAGAAAAGTGTAGCTCAGGACCCATCTGAGTTGGAGATTGCTGGAATAAAGGCTCTGTGAGGGGCTTTTTTATTGGTAGATTGTGTTAGAACTGTTTAAATATATTTGCTTTTAAACATTGCATTTGCACATAGTTGCACACCACTCAACAGGGGTTGGTGATGCTTTGTATAGACATAAACACTCAGAATCACATTTTTTCCTGAACACCACTCAGTAAAACCCTCTCAGGATTCCTTGCTGCTCTTTGGGAAACCGGGTTGAGCACTGCTGCACTGCAAGCAGCTCAGCTAAACACTGTCAAAAGTCGTCCCACTCTCTTCACTAATCCTGTATAGTTTTAAGTCTCCTTACTAATCTAACAGCAATAGCTGATCTTTTGCCCCTACACCCACAAACTAGGAATTACCTGCTGCTATGGACAGTCAAAAAAATTTTTCCAGCCAGCCTTTTTGACTGGGCATCCTGAGGCAAAGTAGCATTTGCCTCATATATACTGACAGCCACCTGCTCCTAAAGCAAACAAATGCAGTATGTGAGATGTTACTTGAATCAGTCCTCTCATATAACAATAAGCAAGACATCTAAAGGATGTCAGCTCACACACCACTCCTCTAATACAGCATAAAGTCAAAACACATAAACCCACATACGTGGAGATACTCAACAAGAGTTTACCAAAAGACCAGAGACCTCCCAAATGCAGACAACCCTCACATACTGGTACACAAACAGAATCCACCAGTACACATAACAAAACATACAACAGTATCTCAGCAATCAAGCCCCAATGGCAAACATTTCTAAACCAAATTTCATTGTCATAGGCAACTTAATTGTGAGATGCACAGACATCCCTCTCACCAGGCTGTACAAGGAGAGGGTCATGGTCAGCTGCCTGTCAGGTACCAGGAACCGCCAAGTCATGCATTCACTCAAGTCACTCAGCAGCAATTACAGTTATGACTCTGTCATAGTACATGTTGGTGTGAATGACTTGAAATGTAGCTCTATGGACAATATGAAGAGAAACATGATATAGATCTCAGATTATGTGTGCTAGGCAGGTATGCCCAAACCCTAAGCAGCATTCTACCTTCACCTAGGATGATTTCACAGTCTGACAAAAATTTATTGATTTTGACAATTGGCTTAGCTTCTGGTGTCACTCCAAGGGGATCCAGTATCTGTCAGCCTGTGAAGACATGGTCAACAGACCTCAGTGATTTGCCAGAGATGACCTTCACCTGTCTCCTCAAGGCTTTAGAATACTGGCAAAGATGCTTGCCTCCCTATAGAGCCGTTTTAGGCTATGTCAAAACAACAAAACTTCCAATGTAGAAAAATACTCTCGAGACAAACTCAAGGTCATGATGCTTAATGCTAGGAACCTAAACAGTAAGCTGCAATCCCTGGAAGCACTCCTCACATTAGATGCTAACATCTGTATAATCACTGAAATTTGGTTCAAGACCACAGAGTGTACCCCAGTCATGCAGACTACAATGCCTTCAACATGTTCAGACCCTAAAATGAATGTGAATGAACCAAAGGTGGAGGTATATCTATTTTTGTTAAATCCAAATACATCTCCTGACTGGTGAAACAGTATGACTCTTTTGAGCTACTACAGGTCCAAATAACTATATGCAAAACACCTACCACATAATAGCTAGCTAGAGGTCCCTCAACATGAACCGGGAGAAACACACCATCTAACTGGACTTGCTTGAATCGCTCAATATACAGCCAAGCACTTTGGTCATGGGAGACGTCAACTACTCCTGCATCGATTGGGTGACTAATATGAGCACAAATATGACTGCACTGAGGTTCCTGGACCTTTTAACTCAAATGCATAGAAACAGTTAGTCTGCACCCCAACAAGGGGCTCAAATGTTCTAGAACCACTACTTACCACTACCCCCAGTGTGTTGCCCTCCATAGTTAAGTCACACCATAAATCTGTCTTGATTGAAGTAAACATCAGACCTGACACCCCCACAGGAATAAAAAAAATAAAAAATTTCTCCAAAGGAAACTATTGCCTCCTAAACAATGGTGTAAATGGTTTCAAAGTCCCTGCTAACACGGGCAACAATGACTCATATGCGGAAAAGTATGCAAGCGCCCTATATAGCCACTTAAGCAAATGTATTGACTCAGCAGTACCTGAAAGGACTAAAACTGGGTCCTCTTGCAAAAACAACCTCCCTGGTGGACTGTAAATATAAATAAGTTATACAACAAAAGAAAGAAACTAATACCTTACAATAAGAAAGAAATTACCAAGCAAAGGAAGAACACACTACACAGCCTAAACAAGCAAATCAGACACTTTGTAAAGTCCTCCGAAGCAAGTTACAAGACTAGACTGGGATCCCTAGTGAAATACAATCATAAGGCATTCTTTGGCTATGTCCATAACCTCAAAGGGAATACCCAGCTGTGGGCAGAACTTATAGGAATACCCAGCTGTGTGCTGAACTTATAGGAATACCCAGCTGTGTACTGAACTTATAGGAATACCCAGCTGTGTGCTAAACTTATAGGAATACCCAGCTGTGTGCTGAACTTATAGGAATACCCAGCTGTGCGTTGAACTTATAGGAATACCCAGCTGTGCGTTGAACTTATAGGAAGACCCAGCTGTGTGCTGAACTTATAAGAATACCCAGCTGTGTGCTGAACTTATAGGAATACCCAGCTGTGTGCTGAACTTATAGGAATACCCAGCTGTGCGTTGAACTTATAGGAATACCCAGCTGTGTGCTGAACTTATAGGAAGACCCAGCTGTGTGCTGAACTTATAGTGGATGGCACCACTCACATAGAAATTGAAGAAATTGCCAACCTGCTGGCTGACAGATTTGGTGACAATTTCACCCCTTGTCCCCACCAGCCATACCCCATAACATTCCTGACACCTGTCTGTTAACATTTATCTCTAAAGAACAGCTCATTCAAGTGCTCTCAAAGGCCAAAAATACTGCCTCTATGGGACCAGATAACATCACAGGCTGCATTCTAAACAATTTAAAAGAAGACATAGTAGAACCATTTAGCTGTCTCTTTAACCACAACCTGGGCACTGGTTTTGTGCCTGAGGAGTGGAGAAGAGCAACAGTAATCCCCTTGCAAAAAGGGCGTCCATCAGCCAACCCTGGGAACCACAGGCCCATTAGCCTGACCAGCCTTTTCTGCAAGGCTATGGAAAGAATCATCATAGACCTTATTAACTCAGACATTGGCAGCTTCAAACTCTTGACCCAACCCAGTTTGGTTTTGTCAGGGGAAGATCTTGCTTATTAAACCTGGTGAACTTCTTAGAGAAAGTCATAAAAGCCCTAGATGAGAGTAAAGCAGTACACGCCACCTATCTTGATTTAGCCAAGGCATTCAACACAATTCCCCACCCAGGGATCATTGAGAAAACTCTCACAGCAGGGTATCAACCCATTCATAATTAGATGGGTAACAAACTAACTCACAGATAGAACGCATGCTATTAAAGTTGGGGAAACAACTTCCACCAGTAGACCATTTACCAGTGGTGTACCACAAGAATCTGTACTGGGCCCTCTACTGTTTGGAATTTATTTTTCTGAAGTCCAGTCAAAAGATGATGGCCTGTGGATTACTACATTTGCAGACGACTGTAAACTGGGTGCAATCATAGAGTGCCCCAATGACATCAACAAATTACAGAAGGGACTGACACAGAAAACTGATTGGTGCCAGGACCATGGACTGAATCTAAATGCAAAAAAAATCTTATTATCCCTTTTGGTACAGAAGTAGTGCTAGTTATGATATAGCTAACACCCCTCTAATCTCAAACACAGTGGTGCATGACTTGGGAATGCAGGTTGATAGCAGTCTAAAATTTGATCACCATGTCTCCATAGTAGTAAGAAAAGGCTTCTGTACTGCCCATCTCATAAATAAGGGCATCGCATCAAGACCAGGGAGATCATTACATGCTGTACTTGGCCCTTATCAGACCACTGATTGTGTACAATGCTCCCTTCTGTATGTACCTCGCCATATACCTGCAGCAGCTGAAGAGCCCACAGAGGTTTCTTACAAAGAGAATTCAGGGCCTACAAGGCATGACCTATATGTAAATACTGAAAGCTCTATAACTGTACTCTGTATTTTACAGGCTACTGAGAGGCGACCTGTGCCTGGCCTACAGAGCAGTCTCTGGCACTGCCCTAATGGAAATGCTGCATATCCACAAATAAAATGGGACAAGAGTCACTGACTCTGGATATCTCAACCTGGCCTATGACAATAATAGAACTTCCTCAAGAGTCAGATATGTCTTCCAGAGACTGCCACTCCTCTAGAATAAGCTCCCACTTCATGTGAAGCAGAGATCCTCAATGACCTTATTTAAGTGCAACCTTGACAAATGGATGGGAAACTACAAATGTATCCCTGGAGTCACACCTATGGCCATCATGGGCAGGGGGACTCAGTGCTGATCATAGTATCACTCTGCAAACAATGACCATCTAACTATGGTCAAATAGGGTACTCAGGGTTTTTACATGGCTAGACTTGTAAAAGCCCTAGGGCCATTAGCCTATGAACCTATAAGCCTATGAATAATTTTGTACTTCTATTAACAGGTTTGAGAATAGCCATTGTGGGTCACTCCTTCATCATATATTGATTGTGTTATTCAACATTGGAGCCATTCAAATCAGGATCTCATTTAGTTTGCTCCTGATGGGGTTCACTTTTCTCAGTTTGGTTAGATATATTTAATGTAAATGTAACTTTATTTATTCAGTCAAAAGTTGACCCAATATTTCATGACAATTTATATTTAAAAAAATGTAATAAGTTCAGCTTTCCGTTATCTATCCATCCACAACCACTTTTTCCCATTTTTATATAAGGATTTGGGTGTCACATCAACAGTGATAATCATAAACAGTCAATGTCCACACCATCCAGTTGCTAGCCCTGCCACAGTTGTTCTTCCATAACACACACACACACACACACACACACACACACACACACACACACACACACACACACACACACACACACACGTACACTCACACCTATAACCAATTTAGTGTGACCTATCTACCTGCTGCATGTCTTTAGTATGAAGGTGGAAACTGGAGCACCTTGAGAAAACCTATCAAGACCACCAAATCTTGTATGTCTTCATTCTTGTTATAATCATCCTAGTAGATGCTTTCATCCCTTTCCAGCTAGGTACATTACATTATAAAAGTATACACAAAGTCCCTTAATTTCACTTTTTATAATATTTGTATGTTATATTCATATCATGATGGTTCACCATTACAGATTAACTCTTGCATGAAAAAGGAATTGTATCACATCATATCAGTGTCACATCCAAGTCCTACAAACTTTCTCTGTCAAACAAATATATAGCAGACTGCAACAATAAAATAGTATTTAGCATTATGTATTAAATGTTTAATTATGATCTCTCCTGTTAAAATATATTTAGGTAAATTCATGTTAAAAGTTCAAGCTTCCAGTATTTTAGCACACTAATTATATAGATTGTGTGAAATATTGCACATTATCTGCTTCATAGCATGGGGACTCCATCAGATTTGAAGTGATCATGAAAATAAACCATAACACGTATATGACCTATATTTTTTACCACTGCAATCTTCATAGCTATGTCCATGTTCCCAATTTTATACAGAGTAGAAACCCCTCTAATTATAGCTTGTTATATGCACTGTCAGCTGAACTGTTCCTCTACAAAGGGAGTTATCTGATTAGTGTTACTTTACATGTTGTCACAGTATTTGCTGGCTATCCAACTTAGAGAAGTTCTCTAAAATATAACTTAATTTACAATAACTCTAGTAGATAGCCTATTTTCTTATTTCCATAATGGGATCTTCACATTGTAGCCTTCCATAAGTGAAATACTTCTCAATAATGATCAGTCTAATGAAACATACCTTAAATAACACTTTTTAAACATATTTATGTTCATAATAATCCACAGACTGACATATGAAACATTTTGCACCATCTCTTTCCTGCTTTGTTGACATTCTTCATTTCCTGTTGCTCCCTCCCTTTCTTATCCCCTTTCAACAAATTCACAGAGTCACCCAGACTGACAACCTCTATATAGTCAGCCTCCAATATATCATTAATTTAATATATTGATAATGCTTTTAATGTGGCCATTGACTCCTTGGTGTTATTGTAAGTCAATACTCCTTCCACTGAAAATAATTTCAGCACTGCTAGGAAGGACAGCCTACACATCACTTTATATTTCTTATACTCCTTAAAAGTATGCATGAATTGGAGTCTCTGCACCATCTGACCTACTGCAGTAAATTTTTACTCAGGCTGCATAATTGCCACATCACCTGCCTCTTGTCATATGCCATTATTAATTACACCAAAGTAACTTTAATTTTATCATATGACCTCTCTGATATAGCCATTGTAACTGGCATGACATGCTTTTCTATTCACTAAGATAATTTCACAAAGCCTTCCAGCATACCATCCTAGTTTTCACATTTGCCAAAATGTCTAAGTCCTATTTTCCCTCTAAAACTTAATTAAACCTCAAATTCTTCATATGAGTTTTGTCCACCATTGTAACCAGTTGTTGATCCCCATTTTTGTCTAGTAACTAGTTTTTCCTTTGTGGTTTACATTTCAACCACCTGTTGCTTTATTGACATCATGATGACATGCTTTACATGTAGAAGCTCAGTATGATCAGTTCTAAGTACCAGTAACCTTAAATGTTCATTTGGCAATCCATAAATATGTCACAATTCAGTTTCATTTCTTCCAAACTTAGTGTTACTTCTGTAACATTCATCTGATCATTTTTTTTTAATCTGTGGAATAAATTTCATTTTTCTCAGTTTTCATTATTGCATACATTTTTAGGTAGGGTTAATTTTTTCCACTATCATTTGAATGTCGAAATCTTTTCAATCTATAGGTTCACATGCTTGCAGTGAAAATGCAGTTTTGTCACTAAAACAACTTTTAATTAGTCTTGATATACTGAGTGAACAGCAGAGAAAACCAAACTCTTCAAACTCTACAAAAGTTCTCTGCACACTTATATCTTTCATGTTCACATCCATGAATGCAGAAGATGATACTATTACAAAACTCATTGTTAGCATCCTCAGCAGATCTGGACCGGACATAGCATCCAGGTCTATTTTCATCAAGACATCTGCTAGCAAAGTCCAGAAAGGATGATATTGTTCTAGTTAAGGTTGATTTTACTGTTAAACTAGAAGTAAGTTTATTGTAATATGTGTTAAGTACAGAAGGCATAACCATGAATGGGAAGGTTTTCAGTATACTTAAAAATGACCATCTCTAGTTAGATTTCCTGATATTTATTCCAGAGGGTTATCAGTAATATAGCCAAATAATATTACTATATATTTATTTAACAAAGATTAAGTCATGCAGTCAGTCTTTATATATATTTATGTTTACGTCCTGGAGTTTAGAAAGGAAATATTCATGTTCTGCATGGGTTAAATACTAATACCTGCAAATAACCAGGCTGTTTGTTATGTGTTCAAGACATGGCTCTTGAAAAATTCACCTCAAGAGTGAAATTTGATAGGAGAATCTTATTATCCATGTCAACAGCATACAACAATCTAGATTATAATTGGAAAGAAACAATCATAATTCTTTGTAGTGCATGGAGTTTTACCCGCTCCAACATACTACAAAAATTAGAGAAAAAGAATGTTTTACTGCTAAATATTTTGTTGGTCAGAAAGCTGTGACATACTTACACTGCCACATACAGAACAATCACCAAAGAAAAGTGTCAAGAAGCTGGAAATCTCTTCATTCAGACTATTATTTATATGCAATGAGGGTAATCATTGTTTATACTCCTAGTTTAGATGCTGTGTGGCATACATCTCCCCTTAGCCTTTTCAGTCCTAATACTCACAGTAAAAGAGGTATTAATCGATGTATCTATAGGTGGCTGCTTAGTTCACTTAAGAGAAGTGAGAAACTAGGGTGTCTCTGACCCTACTCATGAGTAGTGAGAGTATTATAGTATCAGGAAGAAAATTGTCAGAAATTGGAAAATTCTACCAGCCTTCCCTGGGAATTGGGTGTGTGGTGTGTGTGTGTGTGTGTGTGTGTGTGTGTGTGTGTGTGTGTGTGTGTGTGTGTGTGTGTGTCTAGTGTGTCTAAAAATAATACTTTGTGTGAGAGGCAGTCATGGTTGATAAAGGAGCACTGGAAGACACTGTTTTGCAGTAAAAGTGGTGAAGCAAGGTCCAGGGGTGCTTCAGCAATGAGTCAGTTATGTAAGCAGCCCGTGTACTGCAAGAAAGTGGCCAGTGTGCAGAAAAGCTCAAGATCGCATGCATTTGAATGTGCTACCAGTAAAAATGCACTATAACACTCAGGAATATGTAACTTTACAGTTGATCTCAATGTTACATACATACAGTATATCATATCTACAGCATGTTAAACTCAGAATCTTATACAGAACATAGTATACACAGCACATAAAACTCACACATCAATGGACATTTTAGCATTATTCTACAGTGTATGTGCATACTCCTACTATAATTGTAGTGCACGGACAACAATAAGGCACATGCATATTTTATTCAATCAGTTAGTTTCACTTAAGACCCATAACCCAGAGATTACTGTAGTAAAAGATTGAGAATTTAGTGATATTTATTTAATCTGGTTGTATTATGTGGCAAATTACTAATAAGGTTAGTACAAGGGCAGAGCTATTTTATTGACAGCAGTTATTTCATTGAATTGAAAATTATAGACAGCATAACATATAGAATAAGAAGGGGTGTTGATAATGAGATTATAGCAAGTATAGAATTATTTGTTTGTGAGATACATTTTCAAAGTAATTTTGAAGTAAAGATAAGATGATATATTTCTGTTATCTGCTAGGATCAAGTTTCACAATTTTACAGAGTAAAGACAACCGACATTATAAATTTTTGATTTTCAAGTGAGTACTAGGTGCTGGTTTAGTGAGCCCAGTTCTCTGGGAGGTGTTTACTAGTTTAATGATTTGCTGGTGGTAGGTCATCTGTCTGGGGTGTAGAGGATATTGTGGCCAATCTTAATAAGGAAAAATGCTACTAGCCTAAATAGCTTCAGACAGTTAAGGGAGTGACATGTTCAATTAATGTGGAAACTTGCAAACACTGCAATTTATTCTAAGATTACTCCAGTTTACCTAGCTAAGTGGACTGTAGGCTAGTGAAAAATGATGAGGCATACAGGAGACTATGGAATAGATAGGTCTGAGCTACAGACTTGCATGCATATTCGGTTAAGAATGTTTCGACTTTATAGAGGATTCCAAGTTTATAGTAAGTTTTTTGTTTTTTTTATCTGCATGTTGGATGTGCTGATCATGTCTTAATTTATGGTATAATTTTATTCCCAGTGATTTGGTATTTTTTACTAACTCAGTTCTAGTATAATTGACTAAAAATATTGTAAATCAGTTTAGTTTGAGTGTTGGAGGGAGGAGAAAGCACCATTAGTTTAGATGCATTTAAATGTAAGAGTACTTTAGACTGTTACAGCACATTTTCAGTTTTTGCTACATAATGTTGCGGATCACCTTGGAGCTGTTTGATTGAAGAGAAGCACATACTACTGTAGAGTCATTTCCATGTTGGATTAAAGTTGCTTGATTAGAGGACACATATATGTTATTTACAAATATTTTAAAGAATCAGTATAAAGGCCCTAATATTGAACCTTGTGGCATTTGTAATGTTATTTGTTGTTATGTCATAGAACTGAAGTTCAATTTTCAGCACATTTTCATTATTCAAATCCATTTCCATAAGACAGATGTAAATTTAAAACTGAGATTATGGTTGAGGTTAAACCCCATTTTCCTGATGCAGAAAGCTTTGTCTCCTGGACCATCCTACCTATTAAATATAATATAAACATTGTACATAATATACCTGTTAAAGTGCTACTTGTTTTATGGTTGTCTGTTTTATGTTGTCTAGTATAACTACTGTATTATTTTCAATCCTCATGGCACCTATGTATTTAGTGTTGCTGCTGTTTTATTTAAAAAGTATTTTTTTCATTCTCTTCTTATTAGCTGTTTAACTGTTATGACTTCACCAGATCTATGTCTGAAAATGGTTAAGTAGATGGTACAGTGGTGCAGTGGTTAGTATTGTCACCTCACAACAAGAGGTTCTCTGGTTTGATTCTTGGTTGGGGTGCCTTTTGTGAGGAGTCTGCATGTCCTCCCTTACATTGAGGTGAATTTCCTCTGGGTGATCTGGTTTCCTCCCATGTCAGAAAGATATGCATCAGGAGCTTTTCTCCCTTGCCTTATACTGAAAATTGGCTTGTTCCAAGTCAGACTTTCCTAGTAAACAAATGTTCAATAGCTAAATAAATTTGAGTAGTGCACTACTGCAGAAAACGACCACACAAAATGAATATATCAATGCATATAGCAATAAATGCATGAATAAATAAATATGCAAACAATAAATGAATGCAATTTTTTCTGAAATCACAATATAGGAAATAAAGACATTAATGAATTACTATAGCATTATTTGAGGTCACACAACCTGGATCCTCCTAACTAATAAGTCACACCATGGTCACACAATCATGGATAAGTTAAAATCTTTGAAGATTTAAATAAGATTAAACAGCTTGATTGTCACAAACATGGTGTGAAATAAATTGAACACATGACAAATCACTGATGCACCAGTTACCATCAGAAGTAGCTACCTACAGATTGAAAGTTCAGCTCAGATTCTGTAGTATAGTACGTGATTTACAATATATCTGGGATGCATAGATATGAGCCCTGCACATATATACTAGCCTGCTTTCTGTACTCTTCCATTTCATCTATTGCCTCTCTTCGTTATGTCTTTGTCACTAGCCAATTCTGCTAAGTGGGGATAGTTAACCACAACCACTTTATGAATGATAAGAATGCAGGCCTTTGGTAATCTCATTATTCTGTTTCCAATTGCATTACATCAAGAGGATTCTCTATACAAAACTGGACATTTGGGCAACCTGTGACACAAATCCTTTGTCTGCATTGGTGTTAGTGATCTACCTCTTTCTTACTCATTACTGATTACATTTTTGAAATTTGACCTTTATCTTTGATACTTCATCTACTGCGGTGGTGGTGCTGCGGTAGCGTTGTCGCCTCACAGTAGAAGCTGTCCGGTTCGATTCTCAGCTAGAGCATCTTCTGTGTGGAGACATGCGTGAATGGGCGTACCTTCGTTGAAGGTTGTGTGTCAGGGCTGGCAACTCGGCACGTAAAAATCTATCTGCCAATCATTAGCGGACCGGAGTTCAGCTGTGGTGACTCCTAACCAGGAAAAGCCGAAAGACACAACAACATCATTGATACTTCATCTACTTCTAAAACCTATTCAAATATATATTAACACAGTTCTGTCTGCAGGCTCCCCCATACTTTGAGTTATAGTAACCTCTATTGTTATACATTTAGAGATGAGGATACTGAAAGATACACAACAGTGTCCATCCCTATACACTGCATATATCATGTTTGCCATGTTTCTTTAGTTTTTTTGATTAAGCAGTATTATTGTTTTCCTTTGTTGTAGGCTTGCTTTATGTATTTATTTATTTATTTAGATAGCTAGTTAGTTATTTTGAGGATTGTTTTTCCTGAAAGAGAAACTTACTCTATACTAATTTCATCTTTTAATGACATCACATTTCACTGCCATGGTAATTGGTATGTATCAAAATGTTATTATGATGTACTTAATACATTTTCCTGTCTGCTATCTGTCATCCAGGATTATTTGTACCCATTATGTAAAAGATGACTAACAGACAAACCAAGCCCATGGCTAATTACAAATCTATATCTATAAATTAATAAACAGAGACAAAATCTGGAAAAATTGGAGACAGGACATTAACAATCTAGAAAAACATATAGCCTATCAAGTGCTAAGAAAAATTAGAGGAATAAATATAAATGTAACAAGAACTACTTGCTGCAGAATATGGCAGGATACCTATCTTGTTACCTTAGACAGCTCTAGGAAAAAGTAAAGAACTTAAGCCACAACAAAATTATTATCAAAAACAAACACCCACCAACACCTGGATTTTAACTTGCTTCATACAATTCAAGATAAAATTGTTAACCCTTTTAATCAGCTTTCAGCTACCTTCTCTAATGTCACCTTAACATCCCCAGAAGAACGACTGCATCACCTGCTCTCAATCTGACCCTTCTACTTTAAAATCATCACCAGAAAAAGGTAAAGCAATTACTGCTAAAAGTAGCCATAGACTACAATCATGCCCCTCATCTCCATCTTCCCTATTGTAGTCAAACTTAGAAGTCAAATTATTTGCTGGCCACTTGCATACATTTTCAGTTTACCTCTAACCACAACAATATTGCCACAGACATTCAAGAATGCTTTTAAACAGCTACTGCCAAAAACCTAAAATCCAAAATTAGCCATTGACTACAGATTTTTATATAAAATTGACTGTATGAACAAACAGCAGAAAAAATAGTTTAAAAATAAATCATGACTGACATTCAGAAATGTGATATCTTAATAGATAGGTAGCATGGATTCAGACCAAATATGGCACACTAACAGCTATCTACTATTTAACTAATTATATTTATGCAATATGGAAAAGGAGCATCTAATTTTTACTTTTTATGTTGCCTTGAGTAAGGTCTTTGGTACTAAAACATACTATGTAGTTGCATAAACTGCAGAACTGCATGTCTGTGACTGTCTCACTACCTACATCTCTGATAGATAGTACAACAGTACTACTACAGCTAAAGCTAATTTTACTGAAGGAATCCCACAGGGCTCTGTGCAAGAAACTGCTAGGCCTGAGCTGTTTAAGTTTTAGTTACATGATATAGTTATTAGATACTTTTCTGTAGAATGACTTAGTGCTTTTGTGAAACTGTTTGTAAAACACCAAATTATTTTTGAAAACACATACACACACAAAAAACAAAGCACTGCCATGATTTTTGGCATTACACAAAGGCTGACTAACACCACAGAGCTATCAATGACCGACCATCGTGATTTTTAATAACCTGTTGTGACTAAGCAGTAGCATTTAAGATACACACGCTGAATCAAACTCTTTCACTACACCTCAGCTAACTTACAAACGTATACAGTACTAAATAATGAAGCTAGGCATTCTGTTACTAATAATGTTTGTTTGTCTAGATCTTAGACTATGCACTACTAATTACTGCACTTCTCTCCATACAGAATATAACAATTTTACAAAACCTGGGAGTAAAATACTCCAGTTTATTTATGTAAGAAGTCATTATACTGAATATCACTGCACAGTGAAGCATTAAAGCAATGGTGTACCACCTATAGCAACAGTAGCTTTCTTGCTGAATTCACTAACATTCACATTAATATACAGTAGCTGCACCCCATCATTGAAGAATTAATTCTAGTTTAGGACCAGCCTGTGCTCAGAAGTAGTTCTACTTAGGTTTCATAGGCCAAAAGTTATCTCTCTAGCTGAAACAATCTTCAATAAAACTGTCCCAGCCAATCAAAGCACCCTTCCAGAGAAGTTGAGAAATACTAAGAAACTTACATTGTTTAAAAAAATGACTTGATTTATAGAACAACTGCAAAATGCCATAATACATCCAGGTAAGCCTAAAAGTGGTTAACATATACAACTCTGTTGAATTGCTGTGTTTGTTCTCTAAATTAATTTAATTTGTAAATACCACATTTTCTGCCATATGATTTGCTGTGCTGTAAGAATCTCACTTCTTGTTTAACTCTATATGTTACTGACTCTATTTCTGTTCTACTTGGTAAAGAGTATTTGGATCAGTGTACTTACCCACTTAATCAGGGGTATATAAATATTACCACAGGCTAGGAAGATACAAACAGATGAACTTCAAGAAACATGAAGTCAGTTTAGATTTTAACAACAAATGATGCAATGATAACACTGTTAAAGGAAAAATGCAAACATATTTTTAATTTTTTTTTCAAAGCCTACTCATAAAGGCAGCACTGTATTAATCCTGTCATGCAAAAGCTATATAGTTAGTGAAAGCACTGCTAAGCTTTTATAATCCTTTGAGAACTGGCATGATTTCAAATAGAAATGTAGGAGGCAGAATGCAACAGGCAATGAAAAAAAGCATGTGAAAAATAAACAGACAAATGTAGAATCAAAGATTTTGTCAACAGATAAAAGCCATAACCTATGCCTGCCCTCCCAAGCTCAACTTGTGTGGCTTACCTGATGTTATATCTTCCTGTTTGCATCTAACAGTATGTTAGCTGCATTTTTATAGCTAGGTAGTATAGTGAATAAAATGTAAAGAATGAATCTATTGCAGCTTGGAGGAGAATAGTCCAACTGTGTGGAGTATAAAGGGTCTACATCTATGCATAATACTTACTGCCATTATCAAGACAAAGAATGATTACCAGTGAGTTTATATTGACTGTACAATCAGTTCAAGTGAACAGTAAAATGCAGTGAATTAAGAATGAACAAACATGAATGAAATTTGGGGAGATATGATATAATGTATGTCATTTCTGAGTTGAAAGATACAATAGTATTTGATTAACTTTGACAGGATTTTGATAGCTATGTAATATCCTCTGATCATATAAAATCCTGTATCTAAATATGATAGTTTGTCAGAAACAAAAATAAACTATATTATAATTTTCCTAGAAAGACTTATTAGTGATGAGGTCTTAGCAAAATGAAAAATAAGTGAAGGATACAAAATGGCCATTATAAATAAACTGAAAAACAATGTCTCAGTTCTTGTTTGTTCTTTTGCCATAATACAGATCTTAGAAAAATCTGATACATTGGAAAAGCACTTTCATGTTTTCTGAGGAGGCTTTGCAACTGCAACATTTCTATTCCCAGCTCAGACAACAACCTTGATATGTCAAGACAGTCAAAAAACTGCAGCTGTTTATGCACTTGAAGCTAAAATACTCCCTGTTATTTTATCCTCCCTCTTACTTCCTCTACAGTTGTTTTACTCATAATAATGCTCATTCTGACAGGACATCTGCAAGGTAAGTGTCTAAAGTCTTTGCTCTAATAAGACAAAGATTATAAAAGTCTTAGATAGATAAATGTATTGATCATTGGCTGTTTTCCATCTGTCGATTAAACTGTATGTGCCTTTCAGTCAGCAAATTCTCTAGTCATCTACACATGCACTAACAATTCCTGCTTAGGAATACAAATGGACCAGTATCATCTTGAAAATCTTACCTAACATATGAGCAAATCGCAAATGTTGCTTCCACATCTGAAAATGTTTTGCACACAGAATCAATATACAGTCAGCATATCCTCTTGAAATGTATCTCCAAATTTTGAAATCTGCCTTTCTTTGAGGGAAAAGCATTCACTCTTTCTTTCTTTCTCACTATCTATCCAGCCATTTGTCTGTACTATTGAGAAAATCAAAGTAATTATCTTTCATGAAAATGGTCTGTTATTGTGTTCATGTAACCATGGAAAGTGACTTTGAAGGGAAGTTTTGCCCCACAAGTAACCAATGGAGAGGGCCTAGACCCTATACCCCTTTTACCCAATTATAATCACCCTCAGGTTTACATCAAAACTATTTAAAGGGCTACAATGTTATTAAAAAAGTTTTTTTTTACTTACTATCTGCCTATCTGTCAACAAGATTTGTGTCAATTAATGAAAAACAAAATATTTTAGTGAAAGTAGCAAACTTTTACTAAAATATTTTTGCAGTGCTAGTGTGAAGCCAGTACAATTTCTGTGCAGATGACTGCATCTCCACAACTTTGATGTGGAAGGCTTTACCATACAGAACCTTTATCATATCCCTTCCTGGGTCACAACACGGTGGGGAAAGGAAGTGACCAAATCATTTCAATGAAAGTCATAATTTTTCATTCAAATCTTTTATTGTTAAAACAACTGTATATATTTATCCTTATCTGAAACTTAAATCTTGATACTGCAAATCTTGACACTTTGAAAATAGC
Source organism: Protopterus annectens (assembly GCF_019279795.1). Classification (NCBI taxonomy): domain Eukaryota; kingdom Metazoa; phylum Chordata; order Ceratodontiformes; family Protopteridae; genus Protopterus; species Protopterus annectens. Next base: position 367,278,325 of record NC_056733.1, read on the forward strand.
ACTGTAGTTCCTTAAGTAATGAGCAACTTCAAAAACTTGAAGTATTTTTTAAGCTTTTTTGTAAGAAGATTTTATCCCTGCAGCATTATTAACTCTGAGACTAATGTACATTAAGGAAACAAAAGTACTCCAAGATACAACACTTCTGGAGTTAAAATTTAGTATACAGTCCCATAACTGCCATTAAATTTTTCCAAGGTTCATGACACATTTGTATGTGCATGTGCATGTGTGTGTGTGTGTGTGTGTGTGTGTGTGTGTGTGTGTGTGTGTGTGTGTGTGTGTGCACGCACGTGTGTGTGTGTGTGTGTGTGTGTGTGTGTGTGTGTGTGTGTGTGTGTGTGTGTGTGCACAGATATGTTTGTGTGTTTGCATGCATTGAATGATCTATTATATGGTAAGTATTATTTTGGTGAGTAAGTTTCGTACTGAGTGGCAATGCTAGCAGTCACAGAACATGTTCTTTCATACTGCTGCCCAAGGTGTTTCATTTCTCACACAATCAGAAACCTAAATATTGTAGTATTCTCTCTATGTCTCTATATTTTATTTTATTTTGTAGTTGAGATTACTATTTCTAGTTTCAGTGGACTGTGGTAACTAGATAAGCCCTACTGGCTTTTTATCCATTCCATAGCTGATACATTTGACCAATTATCTGACTTCCATATTCATACTATATATATGCGTGTGTGTGCATGTGTGTATACCTATAGTGATCTATAGTGATGAAGCCATATAAGAAATGAAACCAAATGCTGCTTTTTATTTACTGAATCATAATAAATTGCATTGTTTATGAGCTGAATGGTGCTGGAACTGTTCTGTTTTCTTTGTTCGGTTTTGTTTTGTTTTGTTTCCATGGAAGGTCTCAAGAAATACTGGAGGCAGGACTTTTATAAAACAGAGATTTATTTTTCACAGAAAATAAAATAATATCTCACTTGGCCTAAAACAAAACATAAAAGTTGCTGTCATTTCTGTTCATCAACAGTCATATAATCTCTCATAGACCCTCCAGTATAAGGCTGTCTTTAAAAGTCCAGGCTGTAGACCTTGATCAGGCTACCGTCATGGCTCTATATTTTTAATGTTTTTTTTTTTTCCATGTATATTCCGCAAGAAGTACTATCCACATTTGACAACCAACTAAGCTGTCACAGTGCACGTGTACTGTCTTCTAGGAAAGCTAAAGCCTCCCCCTCCTGAATATTCAGTTGAGCAATGAACTGTCTGATTCTATTTTTTTGCACTTCCTTTTACACATACAGCATTAACTGGTAAACAGTGTCTGGCTAATTATCTATCTAATTGCAATGAGAATGTTCCCTGTTCCTAGACTCAATACTGTACCATAAGTTTTAAATATTTACTGCCTATTATTTAGAACCAAGATTTTGCAACTTTTCTGTATGTATGTATGTCTGTCTGTCTGCCTGCCTGTTTATGTACATGGTATCAACAACACACATGGTTTCATGCTGACCGCACAGCTTATTGATTTGTAAAAGTTTGCAACTGTGTCAATATTGAATACTTTTGTGATAAGAATAATGTGTCGTTGGTTAGTTTGAGGTAGGTGAGGATGTATTGTGGGTTACTACAAGATAAGGATTGAGCATGTTACTGAAATTATTGCTGGTGCCTTTCTGATGGGTGCCGAGAGTGATTTCTGTCTCCAGAAAGTATCAGCCTTCCTACAGCTGGTGTATTTATATCTAGGGGTAAGTTGTTTTTTTAGACATGTGTGGTTTATTGATTGCAACAGTTGATATCTTCATATATAATCAAAGACATGCACATATATACATATATATGTGTGAATTTATATATATATATATATATATATATATATATATATATATATATATATATAAACACACACACATATATGTATAGTACTGTCAGAGAATTACTTTAGTATTTCTGTATACAATGATGTTTTTGCCTCGATCTCTTAGGTTTATAATTCAAATATTTTTAGTATATTGTTGTTTACTGTATTTTTAGCATATTGTTGTTTACTGTATTTTTAGCATATTGTTGTTTACTGTATTTTTAGTATATTGTTTACTGTATTTTTAGCATATTGTTGTTTACTGTATTTTTAATATATTGTTTACTGTATTTTTAGTATATTGTTTACTGTATTTTTAGCATATTGTTGTTTACTGTATTTTTAGTATATTGTTGTTTACTGTATTTTTAGCATATTGTTGTTTACTGTATTTTTAGATTGGAACCTGTTTTGCTCATTTTGCTACTTTTTGTAAGTCTAGATGTGGTTGTTTAATTTTATTTTTCATCCATTCGTTTTTTGTTCAATACAACTTTGATAAATTTAGTTTCTAGCAATTTGATTAAAGTAGGTGCAATTTTCTTTCTAGCAGGTGTGTGTGTGTGTGTGTGTGTGTGTGTGTGTGTGTGTATGTGTGTATGTGCACGCATGCACACGTGCGCTGATTTGCATGTATGCTCATGTACATGTGTGAGTGTTTAATTAGTATGTAAATTATATAAAAGTTAAATTAGTTTTTCTATTTATTTATTTATTATTTATTTATTTGTCATTTCTTAACTGGGTTAGTGCAACTGGGCCAAGAAAGCCCTTTTTCATTGAGAAGAGAAAAGCTCCAAATATGCCAAATGTTACTTAATTTCAGAACAGTACAAATCAAGTTTAACAGTTGCATAACTACTGAACTGTACAAATAAAAATTCACAATTGCTTAGGTTAAATCTGTACGAATAGATACAGTTACATAAAAGGTTTATACAAAAAGCACTGGTAGAAATTCACAATTACATAAAATGTTTATACAAAATGCATTGGTAGATTATAAGGAACAGTGGCAGACTTGAGAAAATGGTAGCAGTTGAAATACCTATGTAAGTGAAGTGCAAGAGCGTTACCTTGCATTACAGAGAACTGGTCAAGAGCAAAAGCATTACCTTGGAATATAGAAACACATGGAATAGTCAAAATGGCAGACGAGTGGTTGGCAATTACATTAAATTTATTTACAGCATAGCTAAAGATAGCTTTTCATTAACCTGCAAGAGTTTAATTCAGTCTATAGAGCTCATCTAATTTTTTGGGTGTAGCAAGGAGAAGAGGGGTGGGTGATTAAGTTGGGTCCTGGCAAGGGCAGGAGCTAGTGTTTGCAAAGAAGGTTTTCAGTTCTAGTTTGAAGCTGTTAGTGTGTTTGATATGACAAATATTTGAGGGGAGTCTGTTCCAGGTTTGGGTAACTGTGCTTTTGTAAAGTTGTTTGCTATGTTTTTATTAGGTTTGCAAATGTCGAGAAGAAATTGATCAGAGCTATGGACAGTGTAAGTAGGAGTAGAGAGGAATACTTGAGATGTTGGTAGTAGCCTGATTAAATTGTAAGCCTTTGGTTGAAGCACTTGGGCTTCAGACCAGTTGTTTTACATTAAGAAGGTTTGTGGTCTGCACTGTAGTGGCAGGACAGATAGCTTACATCCTATTAAGTTGGGAGTTGCTGATTGAAGGCTCAGTGTCTGTTATTCTAAAAGTGTATTAGTTCTGGTTTAAGCACTTGGGATTTGGGCCAGTTATTTTACATTAAGAAGGTGTGGTTTGCACTCTTGTGAGAGGAGAGAGTAGATTCTGCCCTTCTGAGCTGGGAGTTTCTGGTTAAAGGCTTATTGAGCCTGCTTATTTGAACTTTTCCTTTCTGAAATTGGTACGCCTTGTTTGCTGTAGCATAGACTAAATGCAGAGCTGCTGAATCTAGCTTTGTTTGTACAACTTGAGGACTTATCCAGACCATCTTTTTTTGGAGAAAGTTCCCCTGCACCCTAGTGCTTAGCTAGGGTTAAACTATTCCCAGCACTATAAAGTCTGCTCTTCAAATTTTTCCTTAGAATGATCCAGTTTTTTAGTTTTAGCACTAAAATCTGTTTCTTTGAGCTCAGCACTTGTTCAGAACTCATTGTAAGCAGTAAATAAGCTACAAATTACTACAGCACTCAACTTTCCTCACTTGTCTATAGGAAATCAGTTTTTAGTACTTAATAAATAAGCACCTATCCAGACATGTCTAAGGGTCATCTTCCAGTGTTTTCTCCTGTCTATCTGATGAATCTGGACATCTTGGGGCAATGCAGCAATTACCTCATGTACACAGACACCACTCTCCTCCTACCACCCAACACTACAACCTCTGATAGATGCACTTATATAGGCAAACTAAAAGCAAAGCTTTCTTCACCCAAGACTGGACTAGGCAGTCAAGAGGAGAACGTAAACACTTGCACCACACCACACTCATTACATAGTCCCTCAAAACCTACACCACCAAAACACACACATAGAAACATGAAACACACACCTACATTCGAGGAAGCTCTCAATAAAAATCTTCTCAAGCAACAGAGACCTCCAAAGCAGAAATGCAAGCAACCTCCACCCCCCAAAACAACCCAAATGACACATAGCCCACAAACTCAGTGTGCCACTCAACCACAGTCCATAAGGCATAACAATATACCCAAAACTCTAGTCATAGGTGACTCTATAGTCAGGCACACTGATGTTCCACTCACCAGGCTAAACAAGGAGAAAGTTGATGTCAGCTGCCTGTTGGGTGCCAGGATCCGCCACATAATGCACGCACTCAGGTCACTCCACAACAAGTACAAATATGACTCTGTCATTGTCCATGTTGGTGTGAATGACTTCAGATGTACCTCCCTGGACTACATGAAAAAAGACATGGAGGAGCTCTCCGATCTTGTAACCCAGGCAGGTATGACCCTAGTCCTGAGCAGCATCCTGCCATCACCCAGAATTATACCACAGTACAAGGACAAAATGATTGACTTCAACAATTGGCTAAGCTTCTGGTGTCATTCTAAGGGGATGGAGTATCTGTCTGCCTGGGATGACATGATCGACAGACCACAATGCTTTGCCAGAGATGGCCTGCACCTGTCACCCTTGGGATTCCAGATACTGGCTAAGGCTCTTGCCACCCCTATAGTGCCTTTTTTTAGGCAAGGTTCAAATGACAAATTCACCACTGTAACAGGTACAAGCAAGTAAAATCTGAGGGTAATGCTACTCGATGCTAGAAGTCTAAACCTCAAAATGCATTCACTCAAGGCACTCCTTAAAATGGAGAACATCGACATTTGTGCAATGAGAGAGACCTGGTTCAAGGCTCCAGAGAGCACCCCTGCATTACCAGGCTATAATTCATACCACACCTTTCGGCCACCTAACCTGGACCGAAGCACTAAAGGCAGAGGCGTGTCCATATTCATTAAGGATATCCACTACTCCAGACTAGTTGCTCTGCATAACGCATCTGAGATTATCCAAGTGCAACTAACTCTGGGCAAGACCACAATCCAAATTGTAACTTGCTACAGATCTCCCACCATGCCCCAGGATTCCCACTCCTCATGTCTTGATACACTGGAAAATATTAGGGTACAACCCAACACCCTAATAATAGGCAATTTCAACTACTCCATCATTAAATGGGAAAACTACTCATGTACCAACTCTTTTACTCAATGTTTTCTAGAAATCATAAATTCCAATGCCTTGGATCAAGTCATCCACACCCCCACCAGGGACAGCAATATCCTAGACCTGGTCATTACCAACATGGGCGACTGGTGTTTCACACCAGAGGTCAATTCCTCGTTGGTCAAATCCGACCACAAGCTAATCACCCTAGACATCCATATCCCTCCCCCACCCCCCCATGAGGGAAACCACCATACAAAATTTCTCAAAAGCCAACTTCACTCTTCTTAAGACAGAAGTGGTAAACCTCACAACACCCATGCAGACAGACAATAGAGCTACGACTGCTGAATTCTACACAAATGCACTTTATAAGCACTTACACGAGTGCATGGATCGTGCTATCCCTAACAGAGCCAGGATGCTATCCTCTAAAAAAAAAAAGCCAATCTGGTGGTCCCCTGCCATAAACAAACTCTACAACAGAAGAAAGAAACTGTTGCAAAAAAAGAGTAAAATCCCATGATTGGAGGAACTGCCTGGTCAGCCTCAGTAAGAAGCTGAGATCTCTCATAAAATCCTCCAAAGCTAGTTACGAAAACAAAATCACCACTGATTCTAAAGACAACCACAAAGCATTCTATAGCTATATCAAGAATCTCAATGGCAACACTCAGATCTGCTCTGAGTTACAGCACAATGGAACTAAATATACAGAACCAACTGATATTGCCAACATCCTGGCAGATAGGTTCAGTGCTAACTTTACCCTCCTCTCACCCCTAAAGGGCCCATCTCTATACCGGAAGAATGCAAAGTTTCTGTAATCACGGCTGCACAGGTGAAAACCACACTCTCCAAAACAAAGAACACAGCATCCATGGGACCTGACAACATCCCAGTCAGCATTTTCCACAAACTGCAGAATTAACTGGCACCCCACCTAAGCACCATGTTCAATCATAGCCTCACCTCAGGCTTTGTGCTCACTGAATGGTGCACAACAACGGTTATCCCAGTCCACAAAGGAGGAGCCACCACAGATCCCGGGAACTACCATCTCATTAGCCTAACAATCCAGGTCTGCAAGGCCATGGACTGTATCATCATGGATCTTATACACAAAGACATTGGTAATCTCCAAACTCTGAATCCCACCCAGTTTAGGTTTGTAAAAGGCAGATCATGTCTCCTAAACCTGATAGACTTCTTTGAAGCACTCACCAAAGCCGTAGACAAGGGAAAGGTGGTTCACACAGCCTATCTAGATCTCACCAAGGCTTTTGACACCATCTCCCACTCTGGGAATTATAGATAAACTCACTAAACTAGGTATAAATCCATATGTCACAAGATGGGCTTCCAACTGGCTCACTGACAGAACCCACACTGTGAAAGTAGCAGACTACAAATCCAACTTCATACCAGTGACAAGTGGAGTACCACATGGTTCAGTCCTGGGTCTTCTCCTGTTTGGTATCTACTTTTCTGAAGTACAGGCTAACACAGAAGGTCTTTGGCTAACAAAGTTTGCAGACGACTGCAAACTAGGAGCCATAATCAAAACTCCTAACGATGTGGACATCCTACAAAAGGGCCTCACGAAGACAGATGCCTGGTGTCAAAGCCATGGCTTCAAGCTCAATGCCAAAAAGTGCATTGTCATCCCCTTTGGTAGAATCTCTGTACCCATGAGCTACCACATAGGTGGTAGTCTACTTAACAACAAACGTGTGATAAGAGACCTTGGGACACAGTTGGACAGTAGTCTCTCCTTTGATAATCATATCACCACAGTAGTCAGGAAATCCTTCTACGTGGCACACCTCATCACATAAGGTTTCTCATCCAGGAAAAAAAGAGGTCATTGTTCCCCTCTACTCATCACTCATTATGCCCATTATAGAGTACAACGCCCCTTTTGGTATGTACCTCACAAGACATCTACAACCACTGGAAAGGCCGCAGAAACACCTCACAAAGAAGATTACCAGCCTCAAACAGATGCCCTACGCAAACCGTCTCAAAAAACTCCAGCTTTACTCTGTCACATATCAGCTACTCAGAGGCGATCTCTGCCTAACATACAAAACTATGTCAAACCCAGAGCTGTTGGGCATGCTCCACTTAACGAAATCCCAAT
>NC_056733.1:367290967-367300967 GCF_019279795.1 Protopterus annectens
CATTTTGTAAAATAATAATAATAATAAATGAATAAATTATCAAGCTGACTAAATTTCAAAAATCACTACAGTAAGGAAAGTCTCACTGCTCTTCTCCTGTACACATGCACACATGCATGTCTTGGGGTCTCATAAAATGGTTATCATCTCTGTATCAGGTATCTGGGAAGTAACCTGACGTACTCTCCTGAACAGATCAATAGAAGAAAATTGCAGAATAAAAAGCAATTATATGTGTCTATTTACATATAGAAAGCAGAAAGTCATGTCGCTCAACATGTATGTAGAATATGCAACCAAGATAAATATTTTTTTTTTGTAAACAATCCACAGCAAAAGCAAACACAAAAAATGATGGGTGGGGTGAAGCCTCACACAGTACAAGCACACACACACACACACACACACACACACACACACACACACACACACACACACACACACACACACACACACAGAGTACCCGCTTCCTGACAAAATTAACTTAAAGCTTTTACACCATGAGGTAAAGGGGCTTACCATCTTCCATATCCATTTCTCAATGGCACATGTCAGTTTTAAAGACGTCAGTCCTTCAGTGGGGTGAAGTAGGCTCATTGTTTTGCACTCAGTAGTTCATAGGTTAATATGGGTTTACTAGGCTAATGACCACAATGGCCCTTTTATGCCTCTGCTTAGATACAGTGAAATAGGACTCTGAAATTATTTGTTAAGCACAGTAACATGCTCCCTTTGTGTGATACATATAAGGCAATAGACAAGAAAACTGTCTTGTAGTGAGACCTGGAACATGTTTTTCCATAAATTTCCCTTAAACAAACACTGAATGGTGTTCCTGCATTGCTGCTTCCTTTTTGTGGGAGAATTGCCTCTGCCAAACATTTCTGTAAATAAAAAAAAAAATCTCTTAACAGTGCTTGATTACCTAGCCAACAATGTACTTGTAGTGTTCTCATCTTAAAGTGAAAGGGCGTGTGGTCAAAAAAAATGATTTTTGAAAAACAATGTGAAATGCAGAATCGCATCATTTTTTTTTGTTTTGTGTTTTGTTTGTTTGTTTGCTTGTTTCAATAGCCCAAGACCATTGGTGGTATAGTATTAGATCTGAAATTGCAACATTTGGATATTAATGCTCCTCTACAGAGAATCTATAAGGTACAGAGCTTACAAACGAGAACACTCTACATTTACTGCAATAGTTATTATTACTTGCAACTTGTTTTATAAAGGATTACCAACTTTTCATATAAATAAAATTTACTTAAGTAACTATGAGGTTAAAAAACTGGTTCAGCCAACTGTGTGACTGTACTGAAATAAACATTCAGTGTTCTAGTCTAGGCACTGACTACCTACAGATCAGCTATAGACAGAATATGTTTTCTGAGACATTTATAGAAATGGATATGATACCATATAGCAATTCTATATCCTTGTAATATGCTGCATGAATATGATTTCTTTGCTGAGGCATACCATTTTAGTCACTGTTATTGTTCAGATTTACTTACCTCATGTAGACATACGTGTCTAGTTTTTCCACACTTGTTTAATATGTTTAAGTTGTTTGACTGTTCATGCTTCGCTTTATTTTTTATTTGTTTATGTTTGAAAAACATCTGTTTGCTTCATTTAGTGATAGTTAGGGTCCAAGATGTTTCCTGATAGCATGTGAGGATTTCATTACTAAGTAACAAATATACAATATGCTACTTTTTGCTTTTCAGAACATTTATACGGTTTCTGTTTATCATCATTACAGATCCTTCAGCCTTAGCAACTTGTTTGCTTATAAATTTGGAGTGAAATCTCTGATTGACAAGATATGCATATACATCTAATAATGACAGTGATTACTGTTTTTTTTAAATCCGTGAATGTTAATGTTCTCTCTCTCTCTTTCTTTGGGTAATGCACACTTTCAGCTATTACACACAGCCAAGATAAACATGCTTATTTTTTCAAACATGCCAGTCACAATACACCTTGAATAACTTACTGTGTCTACAGGATTCTTATTTTTCAAGCTCCATAAGGCATGAGGAATACCTTTTTAACATGATTGATTTAGTGACAGTTAATGCCTAACAAGCTGACATTATCTAACATTAAAATATATAAAAATATATGAAACCATAATTTTCTTCTGGGGAAATGTTCTCATGAGATAGTTTTGCCCAGAAATTGAAATTTGTTGTTTAAACATTATTATATCAAATAAGTTACTAGAGGTTAAAAAATGACTATAGCAACTTCAGTTCAAAAATACTGTCAGACTTTTTTAACCCTATCAGAACATTATTATCAGAACAGTGTCTGTTGTTAAATCAGTATTTGCAAATTAGAAATACTAGGAATGCTGGAGAAATCTGGTGACAATTCTCAATTATAATTTAAATGAAAATATATAGGTTTTCCTCACCACCTTGTAGGAATCTAAAAGCATTTTCTGACTGTATTATTGAAGTGCTGCAATGATTCCCAAAATAGCAATAAAGAATATTATACAGTCATATTATAAAGTCTAATTTCTCTTATTATAATCAAATGTATTAAATATTTATATTAAAATTGTCTGATGTTTTCCATATATAAGTAGTCCCTTTGTAATATATGACTGTGGATAGTCTGATAATATGAATATACTTTAGAAATCTTAGCATTTGTTTCTGTATTTATCATTGTAGCATAAACATTTTCTTCATTATTGGTTTCTAATATTTCCCATTAAAAAGTGTAAAAAAATAAAGTATCTAGACCATTTGTTTTATTCATTCTTCTGTTTAATATATATTAGTTTATGTTTTTTCTTCTAATTGTTATGGCCGTCCTGATACATCTCATCTACTCAAACAGTTTGGTATTTATACTATTTACAGAGGATTATGATTGGGTCTCCGATCATAAAGTGCATAATAAATATTCAGGACATGCATGCCAACAATTCACTTTCAGAACCTTGGCATCCATGTTGAAAGCCAATAATACTATGTTATGATTACAGAGACCTGATCATGTTTCTTTGTGGTGCACGGAGCTTTATCTGTTCCATGTACTATTAATACACAAGAGTGAAATGAAGAAGAAAATAATGCAATGTGTTGTACCAGCTTTGAAAGCCAGTAAAACAGTGGTGAAATGGTTGACATCCTTATGTATTCCCTGTCTAAGGGAAGCAGTTTGATTCAAAATACTGGCTGCAATATATGAAGCTGATAGCAGGCAGAAATGAGAGTTGAAACAAGACAATTTCATGTTCTGTTGCTGCTGTTTACTGTTAGGAGCTGTCAGCTTTTAATGTCTGACACAATTTTAACAGGACACAGAAGGTGACTAACAATTGTTAAGCACTCTTTTAAGCATTGTTTTTTTGTTTGAGTAGTGCTGAATCAAGATTTTACTTAACTGACATTTGAATGTAACCATGGCACTCTATGCACTACAAGAAAGTTAAACACACTACATTGTTTAACCATTTTCTTGAAATTATTGCTTGATGAAGTAGTAAGCGTAGTTTAAAGATTACTTTAAGAAAGAAGGGTTACACCAGCAGTAAATTACACATTATTGTAATTTCATAATGGTTTTCACATTTAGTTTCTCTTTCACTATCTGTATTTCATATGTAGAAGAGTTACCTTCCAATAAAAGCATATTAAATAAACATACAAGCTCATTTGTTCAAAAACTCTCATCTTGCAGCAGAATGCCATCACTGGCCATAACAGAACTGTGAAGCTCATTACATTTTATTTGTATTTTACCTGCTTCTGCAAATTACAAAGTAGAGGCAGGTCAATATATGCACACATACAATTACCTATGAATAAAGAAAAGGCTGATTCTGTTTTATCCACATTTATTTCCTTATTCTTGCAAGTATTTGTCCTTTTGCATAATATCTGGTTGAAGGAAAGTGAAGACTGGGTTGCTGTAATTGCTGTTTAGTAAAAATCTTTTTATGGCTTCTACTAGTTTGTTTTATTTGCAGAGCATAGAAGCTTTACTGTCATTATCTGTGGGCCTTGAGTTTTCATGCTTCTACACACCTAACTTGTTGTAAACCCATGTTAAGGATCATTATGTTCAGTTTTACATTCAGTAGCCCCATTGCTACTTAATTTGCAACCCATGCAGTATCTTTTGTTTTATTGACAACAATGGTAATCTACTCATTATATTTAGTTTGCCTGTCATATTATTTTCTAATTTAAATTTTCTCATTTGAAAATCTTCAATTATTATTGGCTCAGTTTTTACTTCTTATTTTGAGGAATCAGTTACAATGCCTGATTGTCAATGTTGTGTCTGGTGTTCAATAGTATGGGTAGAAAGCTAACTTCCTAAGTTATATTACCATCATTTTGAAACACAATAGTCACAGACACTTTACTGAAATTAATGTTTTTCCCATTTTTAAATGAATTAAAAACACCATTCTTCAACAAAACAAAGAAAAGACAATGAACTGAGCTTTAAAACACTTTACATTATTGTAACATAATAAATGAAAATGCTAAGAAATGAGAAGTATTCAGAATATGCTTAACACCATGAAATGCTGCTGATTTTCACACTCAATACTGTCATTGTGTTGACATGCAGAAAGACCTCCACGCACACACACACACACACACACACACACACACACACACACACACACACACACACACACACACACACACACACACATACAGTCACACAATGAAGGCATTGTTCACTATTTCTATTTTATAACTATTATAAAAGATAACACTCCAGTACCCTTTTACTAATGGATCCCAGAGGTCACAAACAAAGAAACTAATTCATTGTTTCCTTCTCCTTTGTATACACAAAAAAACTGAGCATTAGTTCTTCCAGCCACATCCATCCAACAACTTCTTAAATATGGGAGTGACATCTTTGCCTCTGTGTGACAAGTAGAAGTCCTCTGATGTGAACCTTCATTACCAACTGGTGCACACTAAATATTGGTATGCTACTTTTATACTTTACAAATGAAAAATGAGGTAGTCCATTCTATATGTGTGGACCACTGAATGTGCCCAGAAGTGTGGAGAGATGGAGTACTGCCTGTGCCCAGTAACCCAGGACTGGTTAGCGAATCACATGTTGGAGTAGCTGCCAGTAGAGTGATAGGAATGAGCACCTGAAGCAAGCTCATAACCCCAGGGGAAGGGAATTAGTCTTGGGTCTGATGCAGGAAGTGATTTTTGTGGTTTATAATTCAGTTGTGTATTCTATGCATTATGACTGGTATGTAGGGGTATGAGCCTATTAATGTGTGCGTTGCAGTCTAGATAGGCATAAAGAATATGTAGAAGTACTTATTTCAATCAAGTCTAGCAGATGAGGCATTGCACTACACCTATGGACAGTAAGAGAGAGAAATTAGGAGCATCACAAAATTTCTGAGTTCCCGTTGGATGGCAGCCACAGTGTTTGGCTACTGTCTTCTTAGGCTAAGAAAATGTACCAATTGGTACATGACAGCTAAAGTTTTCAGAAGCATAATTCTCAATTTCTTTTCTCATAAATGTTGGACAAAGTCAAACATAATGGGTAGACAAAGGCCCATAATCTAGGTAATTTTTAACTATTACTCCAATTAACATTTTAAAAATATTAGAACATGGTTTCCATCAGGACGGCTGCGGTGGTACAGTGGTTAGAGTTACCACCTCACAGCAAGAGATTCTCCGGTTCGATCCTCGGCTGGGGTGCCTTCTGTGTGGAGTCTGCATGTCCTCCCTGTGGTTGCATGGGTTTCCTCCGGGTGCTCCAGTTTCCTCCCACATCCTAAAGACATGCTGTAGGTGAACTGGACACTCTAAATTGTCCCTAGGTGTGTGTGTGTGCCTTCTGTGGAAGGTTGGGCACCAGGTTGGCAACTCGACACTGTAAAACTCTACTGCCAATCATGAGCAGACAGGTGATCTGCTGTGGTGACCCCTAACCAGGAAAAGCCAGAAGAATAAGAACATGTTTTTCATCAGAAGTATGAAACTGTAATATCTCATATGATTGACTGACTGACTATAATCTTCAGTAATTTACCAGAAAATCAAAACTATTAAGAAGGACAAATAAAAAAACATGAGGCAAAATCAGGGGCATTCTATGAAATCGGGTACAGTTGAGAGGTATGGTGAGAGGGAGGAATGAAGGCCAAAAAAAGCTAAAAATACAAAAAATGGTCAATGAGGCAGGCATTTTATATCAGTAATTTAGAAAATAAAAACATAGCAAGTTAAGTGTTTAATCCATGTGTATTTTATTTACTTTTAATTATGAATGAGAAGAAATGCTGATCCAGTATAGAATTTCTTCATGGTTGACCTGCAGCAGTAGCAGTAGATCAGAAATAAGAATACATTCATGGCATCACAGCTTAGAACGATGAAGCTCTGATTTTAACTCAGATGACCAGAGGTTAACTGCTACTTGGTAATAGAAGATTTGGAAATGATGGGAAAAGAAACATTGACTGATGCCAACTTGTAAATCTGCAATGGAGCGAAGTGGTCTGACTCCATGCACCTACTTTAGAGAAAGGTGCATGTTCACTGCAATAGTTGGTTCATGGGTTTGGTCCTGCACAGCTTCATTTATGAAATAACCTTCAAGGGACGTACATATATGGGAATGTATATGACAACAGAGGAAGGCTTAGCAGGACTTTGTATCTGTGAGCAGACATTTCAGCCAGATTGATTACACTTATAAATAAAAATCCCATGACGGCTGCTTGGATGATGTCCTACAGTGATAGGTTCTCCCACCACTGGGAAGAAAATGGTTTGGTTCATTGCAGGAGGGCAGATGGCCATTAGGCAGTGAGGGACAAAAACATACAAAGAAATATGAATACACCACGTCAAGTAACTCATAGGTTCATAGGTTCATACTAGGCTATCTGCCCTAGGGCATTTATAAGCCTAGCCAGAGTGTGTTTGGCTTTCACCACCCATTTTAAATTAATTTTGCTATGCCCTTTTTCGAGGTTAGTATACTGTGCCTCTGTCTAACAGTGACACAGAAGTGATACCCAGGGTAAACCTATGATTTCCCATCCACTCATCAAGATTCCTCTTGAAGAGAGTCAGTGAGGGACTCTGCCTAACCTGGACTGGGATTTTATTCCAGAGTGAAGGTTGCCTCTGGGTTATGAATCTGTCCCTCCAGCATGTCCTATTTATTTCACTGCTGAGGTTCAATTCTCTCAAGCGCGTAGCTCGATGGGATTTGGATTTTCTGAGGTGCAGCATGTCCATTAATTCCGGGTTGGACATGGCGTTATACGTCAGGCACAGATCGCCTCTGAGCAGGCGGTGTGCCACTGAGTAGAGCTGGAGTTTCTTTAACCGGGCAGCATATTGGATCTGTTTGAGCCATTTGATCCTCTTGGTGAGGTACTTTTGGGGTATTTCCATTTGCTGCTGGTGTCTGGTAAGGTACATCCCAAAAGGGGCAGTGTACTCAATTATGGGCCTGATGAGGGATGAGTAAAGAGACACGATGACCTCCCCTGATCTAGATGTGAATCCCTTCATGATTAGGTGGGCTATATAAAATGTTTTTCTAACCACTTTGGCCATGTGGTTGTCAAATGAGAGATTGCTATCAACTTGGGTCCCCAGGTCCCTAATTACTTCTTCTGTACTTAATGGATTACCACCTATGTGGTAATTTGTGGGCACTTTGTTTTTGCCAAAAGGGATGACTATACACTTTTTGGCGTTTAGCTTGTGGCCATGGCTCTGGCACCAGTCGTCAGTTTCTATGAGGTGGCTGGAGAGTTGATTATGGCGCCCTGTTTGCAGTCATCTGCGAACTTGGTCAGCCACAGTCCTTCCGTGTTGGCCTGTACCTCCGAGAAATATATACCGAACAAGAGAGGCCCCAGGACTGAGCCTTGTGGGATGCCACTTGTAACTGGTTTGGAGTCTGACATGGCTCCAGCAATTCTAACCATGTGGGTTCTGTCCTTGAGCCAGTTTGCAACCCATCTAGTGACATAGGGGTTTATATTTAAGCTGGTGAGCTTATCTATAATGTCCGAGTGGGGTATTGTATCGAAGGCTTTTGCGAGGTCCAGGTAGGCTGTGTGGACCACCTTCCCCTCATCAGTGGCCTTGGTGACTGTTTCAAAGAAATCAACCAGGTTTAAGAGGCAGGATCTGCCCTTAACAAAGCCGAACTGGGCAGGATCCAGTGTCTGTAGGTCCCCAATATCTTTATTTATGAGGTCCATGATGATCCTTTCTATAGCTTTGCAGACCAAGCTAGTCAGGCTTATGGGGCAATAGTTTCCAGGATCTGGTGAGGCACCACCTTTGTGGAGGGGGACCACTGTTGCTGTACGCCACTCTTTGGGTACATATCCTGTAGTAAGGCTGAGATTGAACAATAGTTTTATGTTTGGGTTTAGCTCTTCTTGGAGTTCATGTAGGATGCAGCCCGGGACACCGTCTGATCCCATTGATGCTGCGTTTTTTGCTTTGGAGAGGGCAGCTCTTACCTGAGCATCTGAGATTTCAGGGGGGCAGCACTCTGCTGGGATAGATATTTGCCCTTTTGGTGGGGAGGGGGGGAGAAGTTTGCGCTGAACCTGTCAGCTAGGATGTTGGCAATGTCTGTGGGTTCAGTGTATTTTTTGTCATTTTGGACTAATTCTGAGCATATCTGGGAATTCCCACCCAGGTTCCTAACATAACTGAAGAAAGCCTTGTGATTATCCTTAGTGTTCTGTGCAATTTTTCTCTCAAAGCTGGCCTTAGACAAATTTATGAGTGACCGTAGTTTTTTGCTAATACTGATCAGAGATGCCTTCCCTTTTTGGGATTTTGCTCTATCATGTAGTAGCTTCCTCCTTCTATTGTATAGTTTGTTTATGGCTGGGGTCCACCAGACAGGACGTCTGCCTTTGGAGGATTGGGTCTTGGTTTTATTTGGGATTGCATGATCCATGCATTCCTGAAGGTGTTCATAGAATGCATTTATAAAGGATTCTGTGGTCTGGGCCATAATTTTCACAGGCCCGGGGGCTTTGAAGGATGCCACCTCGGTTTTGAGGAGTGTGAAATTTGCTTTAGAGAAGTTTTTCACTGTGGTTTTCAGGGCATGGGGTGGAGTCGGGATGTGAATATCCAGTGAGATTAGTTAATGGTCTGATCTTACCAGTGAGGGATACACTTCTGGTCTGGAGCATAGAGTCCCCATGTTGGTGATGATCAGGTCCAGTATGTTTTCCCCTCTTGTGGGAGTGGTAACAAGTTGTTCCATAGCATTTGAGTTTATAAATTCTAGGAACCTTTGGGCTAGGGTGTTGGAGCTAGAGTAATGCTCCCAGTCTATGTTTGGGTAGTTGAAGTCGCCCAATATAATGGTGTTTGGAGAGACCTTCATATTTTCCAGTGTTCTCAGGAAGGCCAAGTGGGGTTCCTGGGTTTGGGAGGGTGATCTGTAGCAGACTATAAACTGGAAGGCAGTTTTACCCACTGTTAGTTGCACATGGATAGTCTCTGATGCTTCGTGCTGTGCCACCAACCTGTAGGTGTGGGTATCTTTGACAAATATTGATACTCCCCCCTCCTTTTATGGTTTGGTCCAAGTTTTGGGGCTGAAAAGCATGGTATGAGGTATAACCTGGTAGTGCTGGGGTGCTCTCGGGAGCCTTGAACCAGGTTTCTGTTACTGCACAGATATCGATGTTCTCCATGCTAAGGAGAGTTTCGAGTGCGTGCATCTTGATGTTTAGACTTCTGGCATTGAGTAGCATTACTCTTAGTTTCTTATCCCTTGTGATACCTGTGGAGGTGGGTTTGTCTTTTGAGCCTTGCCTAAAAAGGCACTATGGGGGTAGCAAGAGCCTTTGCCAATATCCGAAAGCCCAGGGGTGACAGGTGCAAGCCGTCCCTAGCGAAGCATGGTGGCTTGTCGAGCATGTCATCCCAGGCTGACAGGCATTGGATCCCCTTTGAATGACACCAATACT
>NC_056733.1:367308467-367404256 GCF_019279795.1 Protopterus annectens
CACAACAGTTGGGACATTCTGCACTTAGTGTTGTGGGTTTGAAAGATATGAAACATAGCACTGGGGTTCACACAACAGAGGCAAGTACATGTCTTGATAACCTTCCTGTTCCTCCAAAATCCTAATCCCTGGGCTTGCACATTCCTGGCTGCATGCAGCAGCACTTTATGACACCTTCTGTCTGCTAGTTACATTAGATTCAGGACTGAAAGCTGTTATTCCCTGCTGTGTATTTCACAACAGCGGCTCATTCCTTGCCATAATGTATCTTTGCTGTGGCAGATTATTTGCTGACCTGGTATTCTGTATCTTCCCTGTTGCAGGTTGTTTGTTACCCTTCTATATTGTATCACTGCTCTTATATTATCATACATCTTGCTTCATTACCTCTACTTTTCTGCATCATATATTTATCTGAGCCTGCTGTTGGAATACTGTTTTGTGGCACCCGTGATTATTGTAACTAACATCTCTTGTATCATTTTTCCCATTGTATTATCCACCTTGTCAATTCTTGTGTCATTTTGCCTATTTTATAAAAGAGCAGATGTAATTTTGGTGACAGTTATATATGTGGATTCTGGCTTCCTGCGCTCCAGCATCTATGTCTGCAGTTTAGTCATACACCAATTAATTGGTACTGCATTGATCGATGCATTGCAGTAGTACTGCTTGGTTCTCATGCACTCGTATTTAACTGTATTAAGCGCTGCCTTATTTAACATCTCCTCATTGTTTATTGTGCTGTGGCATCAGTGCCTACTGTTCACATACTTTTATACTGCTGTACTGAATTGTGCTGTACTGTTTTGAGCTGTAACTATTACGATTGCACTGTATTGAGCTATATTGAATAGTACTATATTGTAAGGTATTGTATTGTAAAATGCTATAGTATACAGGCTAGACACCATGATTTCACCACGGCGTTTAAGTCTCCTTATCCTAAGTATGTATATGACATGGTAATACTAAATGTGAGTGTGAATGACTTTTGATACATGCACTTTGACTACATGATAATGGAACTGTCTGTAAGTCTCCAAGGAAACTAGTCTTGGGCAACATGCTATCACCACTAAAAATGATATTATAACATAAACAAAAGATGATTAACTTTAGTAATTGGCTTACATATTGATGTCATTTTGAGGGAGTCCAGTACCTGCTAGCCTGGAATGAGATGAATCACAGTCCTACATTTTTTGCCAGTGATGGCCTGTACTTATCTCCTCAAGGTTTTTGCATACTTACTAAGATACTTTCTACAGCATAGTAACTTTGTAGGTAATGCCAGTCTCAGGCTCAGACTGCCAACCAAGTAACTGTAAATTTAAATGTCAGAAAACTTTATTGCTTTGTTCAACACTAGCAGTTGAAATAAGAAAACTCCCTCCCCACCAAAAATCGATTGAATTCCTCTCTTTTGCTACTTCTCCTGTAAATCTTTCTAAATTCCCTTTGTCTACTTTTAAGCAAAAAACTCAGATATATAACATTTGCCAAAAGAGTTCCACCCATGGTCCAAATAATTTTGACACCTGAGCATAGAGATTCACATAGGTATTTTAAATAGCAGAGTACCATGTAGCATAAATTTTAATTTCCGAGGATTTTGCACCCTTGTCACATTTAATTGAATCTTCCCTAATCAGACTGGAAAGACATGCGCACTTTTAAGTAGAATGTCATAACCCAGTTAAAAGTGGGTATGACTCCCCAGTTAAAGATGGGCATGGCCACCTTTAACAGAAGTGTCATAATTCATCTGTATTCCAACCCTAGCATAGCACCAGATTCTTAAACAATCTGCTATACCACTGTTACAACAATGTCCTATCTGTAGAAAATCAGCAGGAAATTATCAGCAATTAGTTCCAGAAATTTGCATTCCCAGACTCATAGGTTCATAGGTGTTTACAAGGCTAATGACCACAAGGGGCTTTTTAAGCCTAGCCATGCATCCCAAATCTCTGACAAGTTCTGATACCCTTAATAGGCATGGGCCTGGGAGATGACTCCTAGCCAAGACCTTTGCTAGTAGTGTCTCATTAACACTGAAAAGCCAGATAGTATACAAATTTGTACGGTCCTCTATTTTCTGATACACATCTCAACTGTCTACAGTTCGCAGGCACTCACTTAATCTTGACTCAAGAATTGTCTGTGTATGTCCTAAAACTGACTATTTTTGAGGAGTTCTAAGTTAACTGTATCAGTATGTAAAACGTGTGTCTAATATGGGACATTCTTCTTAATTATTTTTGCTTTATATCTAATTCTGAACATAGAAGCTTGACAACAATTATTTTGTGAATACTTGGACAAAAACTAACAACCCTAACCCATTAAGTCAAAAACAGCAACCAGATTTCTTAAGTTCATAGATTAGTATTAGGCTATTTTAAACCTAGCCAATTATTCCATGTGAGGATCAAACACTGCATGTTGTATCTGTAAGGTAAGCACCTTAACCATTATGCCAACCTCCCACCCTTCTGATCATTTTACACCCAGAGTAAAATCTGAACAATTTTATCATATGACATTTTTTTTAACAATTATGTTTTTTAATTATATGAGACATAGAAAGGCACTACCAGACTGTCCACAGCATTTGACAAACTGTGAAGTGATCTCTCACTCATAGATATAGATATATATATATATATATATATATATATATATATATATATATATATATATATATATATATATGTGTGTGTGTGTGTATATATATATATATATATATATATATATATATATATATATATATATATATGTATATATAAATATATGAAAAAACAAAGTTAACCTACCCTATGACTGCCTTCACATGTAGTGTGTTACAGCCAAAAACATTTGTCTAAAATGTCATCACATTCTCTGGCATCAAACATTCACAAACTGACTATTCAACACAGAGATTGTAAAAAAGTCCAACCTCATTTTATGTGTGACTAAGGTTCAAACCATTCAGAACATCCACCTCACATGCACCCAGCAGCTCTACACCTTTCTTTTCCCTATTAAACTGTCCACTGTCAAGCTACCTTCAGCATATTTGTAATATATGTAGGAAGATAAAGATCAGAAGACCCACTGTCTGCTAACACTTGACACTTTTTAATAGATATTGTGTTATGAGACACAGGTGTGCTAGCTAGATAATCAGTCGAAGTTGTTCACCTTAAAGTCAAAGGACTTGGAAACTGTCCAATAACTGGGTCAACAATGGGACTCCCATGGATTGGCAGAATAGTGCTGATTTGCACCAGTAACACAGACCAGTGTATGTTAAAGTTAACTGGATCCAGCTTGCCCACCATAGGATTACAAAGATCTACTCCCTCAAATGACCTGTCTTTTACAGACCTACATTACCGAGATAACCCAGTACTCTAACTGCTAGAGACAGAAAAAAAGTAATCACTGCATTGCTACCACTGGACTCACATTGCTTACAGAAGCAACCGCCTTACAGAGTTTTGGTAGACGACTCATCCACTATGTTAACTGCTGGACAACCATCTGTATTGAATTTCTTAAAAGTAACCAGTTCAACATGGTGGACTAGCACATCTTTCCTGAGATGGAACTTTCCTCCATTTGCACACTGTAGTCAAGCTGTCATTTAGTAATGCTTCTTTGCAATAAACAAGCCTTAGTAGGACTCAGTGGCTCTCGTTCCTTATTAGAACCCATAAGTATCTCACCCACCAGTGTGATGGCGTGTGCTGTTCCTGAATTCCCTTTCAAGTCCTAGCACTTGAGGTTTTAGGTGGTGATTTTGGGACATTACTTTGTCTGTGATAGTCTTAGGTTAACATCCTTCAAGCAAAGACATGGACAGTTGCTTCACTATGACAGGTCTTGGGGTCAAGAGTGAATCCTCATATTTATTCTAGTCCAACTGACATCTGCACTTGTTCACACTATTGTCTGTTTTATCAGTGCAAGGGACTTCCTCTGTAGACGCAGCCTTAGGTCAAGATGTGCATTGGGAAATATAGTATTACTGACATTTATCCCCACTACAATTTTCCAAGCAGGAACCAAAAAATGTCTTCTATGGCCACCTTCTGTTACTTCTGACACTGCAGTATATTCTAGATGCAAGAAAATATAGACAAGAGTTGAAAATATATTTTTGACAATGCTGAAAAATGTAGATTGACGGTGCATCATATTTTATTTTAAACAAGAGGTGAGCATTGCTAATTGGGTATTACTTTGCTGCGGAAGAGGGAATCTTGCATAGGACTTGTCTTTACATGCCATGGATTCCCTCTTCTCTGTGTAGCATGCTACCGGTATCATGCATTTACTGTACTGAGTGATATCAGTGATCACTTATCCACTGGTAGGTTTCTTCAGTGTAGCAAGTCACAGCAATTTCCTTGTTCTAGAACGAACAAACTACTGATGGGCACTCAATCTCCTCTTCCCTCCTTCATCCCTTCCAGAACCCATGTCACTAATAACACTCAAATGCCATTTCCCGATATTTCTCCTGGGCCTGTTCCTGCGCACCAATCCGAAGCCATACAAACAATAATATTGTATCTATCCACAAGACTTGTATTCTACAGCCACAAAAATCATTTTGGTTGTAAATAACAGAGAAGGAAATAACAAAGCATGGCATTTTGTTTTTATTTATTAATCTGTTATTACATATTATGAAAAATATATAGATACTCTTTTAAACAACTGACCTCAGAAATTTATGGAGGTGCTAAGGAAATAAAATTGTTGAGTTGTTAGCAGTACTTCACACTGTTTTGTGAGGTTTTACTACAGGTGCTTAATCCTAAATTTATTGGTTGAATGCATCAGTGTAGATAGGATCAAGTTTTCACATTTGAATGGTTACCCCAAGATCTTGATGCTTCACAGAGTGAGCAAGACATTTTTAAGGGATTCATTTCCCTTTCTCTTGTAAAGACCTCTTCAGAAACATTTGTTTTTGGTTACAGGTAGAATGTATTTTCAAAAAACTAATTTCCCTTTCAAGGCCTAACATTTAGGTTATTTGTGTACTTCTGAGAATATGTTCATGCAGAATTGTTCAGCAGCATATTTTGATTGCCCAAGGTCTGAGATACTCTACAGAATTGTTTTGTGAGTATGCAGTATTTAAGAAGACATCTTGAATCTGAGCTTCCTTTCTGTATATCCTCAATCATACCATGCAAGCTTCCAGATGACTATAGCATCGTTACCAGAATGTCTTGCAGTACGAAATATGAAGTTGTAGTTAATTTTTATATATGATAACTTTTTCGAAGGACTTGCATCTTTAATACTTAATACTTTCCAAAATATGACTGAGATCTGCAAATAGATTACCTCACCACAGTTCTATTCTGCTGACAATTACATGATTCAGGATAATTCTGTGTAACAGCAAGTTGGTGTTATATCAGAATTGATAATACAGATTTAATTTCCATCCTTTCTGGTAGTTTAAGTCATCAGTACATATATAAAAATCTAGTACGAATCAATGCCTGTACTTGTATAGAACATTAACATTTATTGCTTATCAATTTTATACTCTACTATGACCTGGCTTCACATGGTGTCTGAATAAACATTGTAAAAAAAATACTGCATCATTAAAGGCAAATAGGATAAGAAAATATGCCTGACACATAAAGTAAAAGTTTTCCTTTGCAAAGATTAAAGAGGAGAAACAAATGTGTAGTGCACAAAGAGGTGACTTTTAGCTACATTTTACTAATTTGTGCCAGATTTTTTTGCATCTTGAAGTTGTCTGCAAAACTTCTGAGAGGCTTGTTGCCTTTTTGACCCTTCAACTTGGCTTGAACTTGGAAAAATTTGGGAATGGTTGAGGGGAGGGTGAGTTAAATAATACTGCCTTGGATTCTTCCTAGGAAGTAATTTGTTTTCTTTTAGCAGAATTAGTAAAAGCATATCATTCACTTCCAAGAGTATATTCCACTGGGGGTCTGCATGGAAAACACAAAGGAATAAGAAAGCCTAAACACTGCATAAAATAACTCAGCTATAAAGAGACACTAAGCAGGCAAGTAGCATGCCTGTAAATGTATTTGTGTGTGTGTGTGTGTGTGTGTGTGTGTGTGTGTGTGTGTGTGTGTGTGTGTGTGTAGGTCAGTGAATGTGGCAGGTTTTGTTCTTTTTGTGCCTTTTTGTGTTTTACTGCCATATATTTTCTATCCTTTCTACTGAATTATGAATGACAAATGAATATAGGTCCACTGACTTTATTTTCTGGGAAGCTGTAATGAAATGAAGGCCACAGCCATGGCCTGAGTTCCTCATATTAAAACAGATTATGTAGTGGTAAGTGCTGCTGAACAATGAAGCTATTAAAATATATGTCACTTTACAGTGAGGAAAATCAGAGATATGATTCATACATGGATGTCAGTCTTCAAGACACTTCACAAATGTAACTACACTGCAAAGCTTTATACACAAGAAATATTTTCATTGAAAGTAAAGATGAGGCAAAGTTAAGAAGTCATCATAATTTTATTGCAAGCATTATTAATTTTAATGTGTGCTATAATTACACATGGAAAGGAAAGGATTATATCACCCACTATCACTTTCAACAGTTTTCTTGTAATTGTGTTTAGAAGAAAGCATACAATCCATTATTATTTTTAAAATAATTTAATATACTGAATCTGTAGTAATTTTACTTGTAAAAAAATAACTCCTATCCCATGTAGCAAAGCACACTTTTGGACTAAACATAATTATATGATATGTTACATAAAGGGGAGTGTGCACATCCATCTATCTAAAGGCAGGACCTGAGTCCTGAACATTCAGCTGCATTTTATTTTCTCTGGAGTATTTTCTGAAAGAATAACATTCTGGGAAATGTATTTAATGCTACCTCTTAAACAGATCCTAAAATATGGAATCCTAATTTCAATTCCTTGCAGCTTTTCTTTGCTTTCTTTCTTTTTTTTCATCATAATTTTAGGCTCTCTGTACACTGAAGGCAGGCTATTTACCCATACCATATTTATCCATACCCATTTACCCAAGACCTGTATTTACACATATCTGATACACAGTCCAGACAGACTAACTTACATAATATTGTTAACATCTACTGAAAAGTTAATGAATGCAGTCTTCATTGTAGTAGCAACTATTTTTTTTCTTAATTCTGGACTCATTTCTCATTGTAATGCCTTCAGGCATTGTCAAATCTTTGCAGAGATGCACTTCGTAATGAGTGCATCCCTGTTTCTGAAACTCAAAGACCCAATTGAAGCATTTCATTAATGTTATTTCTTGAGTTTAGAAAAGTAGACTTTCAAACAAGTGAGACTCTCGGGGTGTGGCTTAGCATGAGCCTTGAGTAGCAGTACTTTCTTTCAGCTCTGCCTTATCATATCTTTTCTGACAGGAATTTTTTATTTTAACTAACTAAAAATATTTTTTTATATATATTTGATTTCTTCTAATAGTCTAGTTAGTTAATATTATAATATTTTTTAAGTTTTTTAAATTTTTCCTGTCAAATATTAAGAGATTAGCTTCTGGCATTTGTTACCAGCATGAGCTTCACAAAATCTTCTCATTAGGACTCAGCAATAAAAAAAGAGTTTCAAACTCTCATTAGGACTCAGCAATAAAAAAAGAGTTTCAAACTCTTTTAACCACTATTCAGGAATTATCAACAAAAATTGACAAAATGGACATGAAGATTGATGCTTTTAAAGAAAATACTTCTCACCAAATGGAGACTTTACATCTAGACCTTAAACAGCAGAAGAAACAAATTAATGGTATTGAATCATCTCTAAGCGACATGGATACTAGAATACAACAAAATGAACATAATTTAGAATTTCTTCTAAAACAAAATACCCTGCTTCAATCAAAAATAGATGATCTAAAAAATAGATCTCGTAGAAATAACATTAGAATCTTTGGATTACCTGACAATATAGAAAAAATAATATAGAGAAATTCTTAACCTCATGGATTCCAGAAATTTTACAACTACCTGAAGCACTTTTTTTGGTGTAGAAAGAGCCCACAGGCCCTTGTCTACGTCAAAAACTACCAGAAGCAACTCCTTAAAATCAGTAATAGTTAAATTTTTATCTACTCATGATAAAGAAATAGTTTTGAAAACTGCTTGGTCTATGTCACCTATCAAATACAAAGATAACACCATACGTTTCAACAATGACTGCTCTACTTCTAACTAAAAGGAAACTATTTTTACCATTACTTAAAGAACTTAAAAAAGCACAAATAAAAATCTCACCTGCTTTTTCCAGCAAGGTTGAGAATCTTCCTTCAAGATGGTCCGAAGATATTTGAGGAACTAGACACAGCTATCAAATATATAACATCAAACAAAATACTGGAAAAAATAGATGAAATGGACTGGGCTAGTCCAAGCCTTAAGAGAATTGCTGAAAATAACACCTGGAAAACAGTAGAACACAAGAAGAAGCTCAAAGAATAATTTTCTCCATCAAGGAATTTATATTCCTTTATTTTTTTTTCTTCACAAATGATTTTTCTCATGACCCAGTAGTCAAGGAAAATGAAAATGGTTCAACAGGTGAGTGTTGTTATATTTTTTATTGTATAGTGGTTCTAGCTTGTGTTTCCATTGATTTATATTAGCTATTAGTATCTTATATTATTCTATAACTTTAATAATAGTATTTAGTTGTTTTAGCCTTAGCTTTCATTATTAATCCATACAGTCTATATTCTATCTAAACTAACACTATAATATATTCTATATACTAAAAGATAGAAAATCTATTTATTGTTTCTAGTTTGCATATATTTCTGACTACAATAATTGCACTAGCTTGATTTTGTTTTCTTTCAATGATACTAAGTAGCTATATTTTGATTTAACCATATTCTAAGAGTTCCTTTGGCTGTCCTTACTCTTTATTTAGTTAAACTAGTGCAGGCGCTAATTGATTTAAATTTATTCTTCCCATAGTCTTTATGCCCTTTTGATTATAAGTTTTACTTATATGTCTCTGAATGGCTGTAGTTACAGGAGCTGTTGATGATTTTTTTTCTGTTATCTCACTGCTATTTTTCTGCCTGATTGCCTGCTTCAGTTAAAGTAATTGAGTCTGTGTGTTTATTTGTAGTATTGGGAAGCGTAATCCTTATTTCTTTTGTGATAATATGGTTGTTTTTCTTGTTGTTTGGGGTTGATGTTATTTTTGGATGTTTTGTTGTGTGTCACTGTGATGGTCTGGTTAAGCCCCGTTCATTGGTGGCTTTGGGTTTATAGCGGACTTGCAGGCTTGGTGGTTTAAAAAGTTGGATTTTTTTCCCCTTTCTCTCTCCATTTTTTCCTTTTTTTTCTTTTTTCCCCTTCACTGCCTTGGCTTGAGGAAAAGAAGGCTTCGGTGAACTGCTGAAATGTCTTGAGATGCTCTCGAGAAAGCTGGAACCCTCAGATGTTATCTCTTCTGCCTGCAGTTTCTCGCTGAAAGTTTGGAGCTGTCTGAAGCATCTACAGCTTGGATATATAGACTCACACATCTTTGAGCAATTCCTTTGAGCAACATGACGTCACCTTCAGCTCGTCGGTCCTTTTTGAATGGTAGGAACTGTATCCTTCTTTTCCTCATACTAAGCAACAAGATGTACATTGTCCTGCCCCCTCCAAAAAGGTAAAACCTTCACAAATCCCTTTATAAAGACTTAATTTCTGCAAGATATATTGTACGTTAACACGGGAACTAACTGATCTGTTCGCTTATTTAATGGATTAAAAGGGCCAACTTAAAGTAAAGCTAATTCAGCTTTCTTTTCATCATAATAGATTGCTTGCATGTGTATTAGTGTTATGTAGTTTGTAGCTGTAAAACATTTACATAGCAGTTTTTTTAGAAAAAAAAAGTGCTTACATGTTACTAGAGTCTAGTCTATGAAACAAGGTTTCATTTTGTTTAATATTTAATTTCAAATTACTTTAATGCAATTTTATTTACACGTTACTCTTCATGTTCTCCTGAAATGTGTTAATGACATAACATGCTTTAACGACTAGTGGAATTGATGCCATCTACTTTGTTGCAGCTTTTATAATTTGCTTAGAGTTCTTAAGTTAAGCAGATTAGACTCATTTTAAAGATTTGTCTATTTATATGTATATATATATATATATATATATATATATATATATATATATATATTTGTATATATCTGCATGCATATTGATGACTTAGGAAGGAGGGAGGGAAAGGAGAAGATGAGTAAAAGGAAAACAAGTTTTGTTGTTCTTCTGCTATATATTACAGTGTGGGTACAGCTTTAGTCGCAGGTTTGGGAAATGTTATTTATATTTTATGTCCTAGATTATATGTTTAACTATTTCTCTCACTTGTTAGATTTTTAGTTTAACTACATATATTATATTCACTATAATATTGCATTTTCTTGTTAATGAATGGTTTGGTATAGTTTTGGCTTATAATAAGACAACTTAAGAAGCAAAGGGAAAATCTAGTTACATTTGTTTTTACAGTAGCCTTCTTGCATGTCTGTTAACAATCATGATATATTTTTCTATTTATTAAGTGAAGCCCTTTTTGTAATGACTTGATTATAGTGACTTCTAAAGTAGGGTAGGCTTGCTGTATCAGTAAATGTTATTACCCTAGAGATTTTCTGAATGCATGTTGAGTTTTTTTTTTTTGTATATTACAGACATTATTATTTAAAAAGCTA
Source organism: Protopterus annectens (assembly GCF_019279795.1). Lineage (NCBI taxonomy): Eukaryota > Metazoa > Chordata > Ceratodontiformes > Protopteridae > Protopterus > Protopterus annectens. Next base: position 367,319,205 of record NC_056733.1, read on the forward strand.
TGTTTTTAATTACATAATAGATTATATTTAGGTGGAGCTTGATTGAAATATGCTGCTAGCTGGTTTGTTGATTTTGGGTGATTAATGTCACTCAAATTAGGAGTTTATAACTACAGGTGGGGTCAGCATGGTCTTAATGTTAGAATATTCTGTATCTACCTTTTGTTAATATTTTTCTAATGTTCACTAAGACAAGTATAGTAAAATATTATTCATATAGTTTTAATTTTAAAGTTTTTATCTATGTTTCACACTCTATATATTGCTGTATTCCCTACATTTTTCTAATGTCATCTCGCAGGTCAAAGTTCATTATATGTATTAATCAATATTTTGTCACACCATAATACACATAAGGTATGGTAGTTTTACATTGTATGTCCCTTAACATAAATGGATTAAATAACCCAAATAAAAAGAGGTCTTTAAACAGGTATCTTCATCTGAATAGCTCACAATCTTTTTGCAAGAAACTCATTTGACTGAGGGTGATGTTTCCAAATTAGAATCTAAATCTTTTTCATTACTCACTAGTTCTGAGCACACCCCAAAAAAAGAGGTGTTGCAATACTCTGGAATAACAAATTACCTCTACCTAAAATAATAGACTCATACAAAGGTAATAAAGGTATGGTAGCTTCTATTGTCATAGAATTTAATAATTTAAATGTTACTCTAAATAACATGTACTGGATTCCTGGCCTTGGACATAGCTCAGCACAACACTATATAGATCATATTACTCAATTTTCTAAAGGCAGTGTTATATTAGCTGGTGATTTTAACTGCATTTATGATAGTTCGGACTCTACTTCTAATGGTAAGAGAAGAGTTTCGAGCTTAGCCAGATTATTAAAAGAATTTTAAAATTCCTTCTTTTTGAAAGATATTAACTATTATGCTAACTCTAATTCCTTATTTTATACATTCTTTTCATACAGACACAATACATTTTCAAGAATAGACAGAGTCTTTACCTCTAACAGTTTAACAGATTATTTAAGCAATGTAAAAGTTATTACATGTCCCTTTTCAGACCACAATTCAATAACCTTTGATATATATATTTATGCATGCACCAATGTTCAGATAAAATAGATGCCAGCATACATCACCAAGTTAAAAGATTTTAACTCCTTCATACTAGAAAAAGTTCATAGTTTCTTAGAATTTAACTCCAACGCTAATACATCTGAAATCTTTGTCCGGGATCCAATGAAGGCATATTTATTTTGCAGAATAACAGATTGGTATAAAAAAAGACTTTTGTGGGATAAAGATTTAAAAGAGATACAAGCTAAACTTGTTATTCTGAACCTTGAGTTATCAAAAAATCAACATGAAAAATCCAAACTAGATGAATTAAAATCTCTAAATAAGAAATACCTTGAGATTTTAAACCAAAAAACTATGATTAGTCTAGAAAAATTTAAGTGTATTAATTTTTCAATAAATCCCAGATCTTTTAATATTTTAGCTAACAAAGTTAAAAGATTAAACAAAGTTAATCACATTAAAGAAATATATTCACCTCAAAAGAAAAAAAAGTTATATGATATAAATAACATATTAATTGAACTTAGAGAATTTTTCATTAAACTAAACCAATCTTCTGCACCAATAAATTCAAAGAAATAATTAATAAACACTCCAAAAAGAGATTAACAGAAGAACAAACTTAGCTTTTGGATAGACAAATTACATTAAAAGACATTCAAGAACAAATTAATACACTGAAACAAAACAAAGCACCAGGTAACAATGGGGTCTATATTAGAACATTGAAGTTTCAGAACTTCGAATGTTCTAATATCGACCCCTAATAAGCGAAAGCTGAAAATAGCAAAGTTTCAGAAAAACAAATTCTTTCCTAGGGAAAGAATTTGGTTGTCCATTCCTGTCACTTTGCTATTTTCAGCACTGTGGTGGAAAGTTACGGGTCGGGTTCAGGTAAGTGTGCGATTGTGTGGATGTGAGGGTTAGGGAGGGTTAGGTGAGTTAGGGTTAAGGCGCAGGTCAGGTAAGTGTGTGAATGTGTGGACATGAGGGTTAGGGTGGGGTAGGTGAGTTAGGGTTAGGGCGAGGGTGAGGTGTGTGTGCGATAGTGATGGATCTTAGGGTTAGGGTTTGGGTTAAGGTAAGTGGGTAGATAGTGGTGTATGTACAGTTTAGTGTAGGGTTAGATGTAAGATTTCAGGTGTATGTGTGTGTGGATTGCTGTTTGTTTGATGTGTTTGTGTTGTGTGTATGTGTTTTGGAACAGTGAATTTTTTCCCTAGGAAAAAAATCACTGTTCTGAATTTTCGATGTTATCAGTTTTAGGTTACTAGAGTTTGATATTAGAACATTCGAAGTTCTGAAACTTCGATGTTCTAATATAGACCCGTAACAATGGTATTGTTCCAGAAATCTGCAAGATTCTACCCAATGAAGCTATTACATTGTTGCTTTCAGTTTTTAATACCATACAGACTAATAATACTATATCTCCATCATGGAAATATACATTAATTTCTCCCATTTTAAAATCAGATAAAGACCCTATAAAGTGTAGTTCATATAGACCTATATCATTATTAAACACGGACTATAAAATGTTTATGTCCATATATGCAAAGAGACTTAAACATTTTCTTCCCAACCTTGTGGATGAAGACCAAACTTGCTTCATAATAAACAGAACTACATATGACAATATCAAAAGAATAATAACCTTAATCGAATCAACTAAATACCTAAAAAATAACCTAACTATAGTTAGCTTAGACATAAATTGTGCCTTTGACACAGTCAATTGGGATTACCTTTTCATTCTTCTATAGGAACTTAGGTTCTCAAATAATTTTATAAATCTCATCACCCAGTTATATTCAGGCTCTCTTGCTTATGTTAAAACTGTTTATAATACATCACAGTCCATACCTATTACTAAAGGGACTAAGCAAGGCTGTCCTTTATCCCCTCTCTTATTTACTTTAGTTATGGTGCCTTGGACAAATTTGATCAGAGAAAATAGTAATATTAAAGGTTTTTAAATGAGATTTTATAAATCTTCAAAAATTCAAATGTTTGCAGATGACATTCTAATTACTCTGGGGGGCAAAAATCCAACAATTCAAGAATTATTTAATGATATAGATTATTTTCAAAAAAAAAACTCAGGTCAAGAATTTAATCACAATAAAACACAGATCTTGTTAACTGGCCCAAATAAATATAATATTCAAAAGGAATTTGAAAAATATATCCCAAAATCCCAGCAAAAAAAAATATTTAGGTATCATTATTGCCAAAAATATAAAAGAGATTCAAAAACTGAACTTAGATAATAGTTTAACAGGAATAGATAAACTAATTCAGAAATGGTATAAAATGTTGTGTCTTTCGGCTTATCCTGGTTAGGGGTCACCACAGCGGAACTCCGGTCCGCTAATGATTGGTAGTTGATTTTTACGTGCCGAGTTACCAGCCCTGACGCACAACCTTCAATGAAGGCACGCCCATTCACGCATGCCTCCACACAGAAGACACTCTAGCTGAGAATCGAACGTGACAACGTCTTGCTGTGAGGTGACAACGCTACCGCAGCACCACTACCGCGGGTAGAAATGGTCTAAAATATATATTTGGTAAAAGTGTCATTTTTATAAGTGATAGTTTCTCCTCTATTGAGAATTTTATTTTAGAAATGGTCTAAAATAAAATTCTCAATAGAGGAGAAACTATCACTTACAAAAATGACACTTTTACCAAAAATTCTATACATAATACAATCAATCTCTATCCCCCATCTTATACAATAATCAAAAAAATTAATAATATGATTAAAAAATTTCTTTAGCTCCCAATTAAACCTAGGATTTTTGTAACATACCATATGTATAACTGGAATAATGGTGTTATTGCATTGCCAAATTTGGAATTATATTCAATATCCTCTGTTATTAAAACCATCCTGTATGTTATAGATAGTAAATACTGAGCAAAATGGAAGGATTTTATTTTGTCTTCATCACAAACGTAACATAATAACAATAACCTTTTTAAACTAAATCTAGTACATAACAACTTCATATGGATTTTGAAGGAATATTTTTCTCTTAGTCCCACACAGAATTTTATTTCAAACTATATTAACATTCATAGGTTTCAATCATATGAAAGGTGGTTATTCCTTATTTCCCCCATAGCATATACACAGGGGGTTATCTTTACTACTAATTTCCATAAAATGTCAGTATTTGAACAAAAACATCTGATTTATTGGCATCAAATGTTAAAAAACAATGAATTGCAATCCATCAATACTTTGCTGATAGAAAATTACTTTGATTCATCTTTATGGCTTGATTTACAAGAAGCTAGAAATTATATCAAAAATAACTTTGATTTAATACCTTCCTCAGCTAAAAATTTAATTCCTGGACTTATTCAGTACTTGATTACTTTTACTCAACAAAATAACTCGATTAAAAGTATCCTGTCAATTATATATAAAACTATTAAAATTGATTTAGATATAATTCCAGACAATTATTAGAAATATTTCTCTGACATTAATAAGTGTAACCCCACAGATAAAGACAAATCGAATTTTTTTCACTCAGCAAGTAAAACTACTTCATCACCTAAATAGAAAATATTTACCTGGAGATCTTTGAATAGATTCTTCATTACTTCACATAACATAAATAAGATATATAAAAAATATTCTTTGTTGGAGATGTATGAAGGTACAGAATGCTAACTGGGCACATATCTTTCATGATTGTTTACATATGAAAGAATTCTGGGAAGATATCAACTCTTTCCTCCAAGCATTATTCACTGATAACTTTTTACTTACCAAATCATTAGTTTTATTTAATACTCCAGTCCCACTTTGTGTTAAGCTTAGTAAATATACGCTTCTTTGGTCTGTACTGTCCATAGCCAGGAAAGAAGTTACAAGAAATTGGAAATCATGTATCCCCTCTTTTCAAAACTTTAAAGTTCTTCTTCTGGAAGTATCCAAACTAGAATCAATGACAATCAAAGCTAGATCTTCTAGGAATACAGCAGTATATAATCAATGGAAGAATATAATTGAATTATTAGAAAATCAATAACAGAAATACAATAATCAGTTTTTTATTCACTTGTTTGAGCTTATTTTATTGGTCTATAGCCAAGTGAACATCTGTGTACATCGTTTATTGTCTTAATTTTGATCTTTTATATCAATGTTCTTGTTTTTTATCTAATTCATCATAAAAAATTATTAGTTTTTGTTAATAATTGTATTTTTAAGAAATGCTTTCAATAATATTTATTTCAAAAAAAAAAAAAACAAGTGAGACTCTGAATTTCAATTTGTCTTAAATACTTTGAAAATGTGCATGTTAAACATTTGTATTAATTCCCTGAAACAAATTATTAGAATGACACAACCACTTACACTTTAGCATCTTACCTGGTTTTATCAGCTTCTGTGTCATTTTAATGATTTGTGTATCAAAACAACTGCTTGATTAGTCCACAAACCAAGCAAGTGGCCTGATGTTGTGTACTAAATTGTAATTAGGTGTTTTAAAAAAATAATGTTTTTGCTTAAGATTTTCTTGAAAAATAATATAATAACTATGTTTAGTACCCTCAGGGGGGACCTGCCTCAAATGGAGGAGTTCAAGTAGCTCAGGGCCTTATTCTCAGGTGAGGGTAGAGTAGATTGGGAGAATGCACAGTAGATGTGTACAGCTTTGGCAGTACTACAGGCTTTGCTCCAGAGTGTGGTGGTGAAGCAGGATCTGAGTCATAGAACAAAATGCTTGAACTATCAGTCAAGTTTATGCCCTCCTCCCCACCTAAGGTCATGAACTTTGGATATTGGCTGTAAGGATTGCATTGTGGATACCAGCAGCAGAAATAAAGTTCCTTCATAAGGTTGCTGGGCTCATGCTAAGCAATCTGGGAGGATGTTTGAGTGGAACCATTGCTCTTCAAAATTGAGAAGAACCTATTGAAGTGATAGGGACAACTACAGGTTATGTAACAAACACAACCCACTGACAGGAGCTCCTGAGGCAGATCAAAAACATGCCGTAGGGAAGGGATGTGCAAGGTGAGCTGGAGAGTGTTGCTGCATCTGAGTCTCAATATTTCAGTATGGAGCCACAGTCAGTCATTCCAGCAAATGGGGGAATTGAAAGAAGCTTTAAATTGTAATAGAAGGCAAAAATGTGGAACTGGATAGCAGTTTCAAGTATGTGGACTGTAGTTGAGGAGAATGGACATGAATGATGAAGTGAGAGATACATTCAGAAGTGTTGCTACCAACTAGCAAAACATGTCAGTGGTGTATGACAGCTGAATGCCAAATATGTAGAAAAGTATTATGTACGAAGCAAAGGTGTGACCAATACTTCTGCATGGGTGAAGAAATCTGGGCAGAAAAGACAGAATAGCTAAGAAAGATTGAGCTGTTGAAGATGAAGTGCCTAAAATTGGTAGTAAGACTAATGAAGACATAAGGACATCAGAGGAGAGACCCAAAGTAGCCCCAAATTACAGATAATGATAAAGAAAACAGATTACAAAGGTCTGATTACATGCACAGGAAAGCAGTTGATTTTGTAAAGGAGATTTAAATGAGAGGATGAAAGCAAGAGAAGACCTAAGACAGGAAAGTGGTGACAGTAAACTCAATATACTAACCCCATCTCAAATGGGGAAAATGCGTATTATGATAATGATTATGATGATTCTGCTAATAGGCATTTTATTTATTCATTCATTCATTCATTCATTCATTTATTTATTTTGGTTACTGGGGTGAAGCATTAATGATATTAGCAATTGCAGGCTCAGAATTTAATTTAAACATCTCAGAAGTTGAAATTATTTTTTACAAAGCATATATTTAAGGTCAGATAGTATTTTTTAAAAAAACTGGTAACAGAAATACTGTATTTATTTTTTGCAAAATGTAGTTATCATTATGTTAAGGAAGTTCTTCTGTTTGATATTAACCCTTACAGAAATGTACCTTCACATGCAGTCCAGTTTTTGAGCCTGTGTTGTTAGTTATTATGAATAATATTAGGGACGAGCCCGTATTTAAGAGCTATGGCTTAGTTTCCTTTTGAATGAAAATTACTCAACGTTTCTGCAAAATATCTAAGGGTTTTGTGTAAACTTGATTAACTAACAATATTGCTATCTTTATTTAATTGTTTTTATACACAGCTGAGAATCATGATCTTCTGATAAAGACGATAAGATCCCACCAGCAGTTTCTCTGGTTTTTATCAACTTCTGAGTTCCTGGAGTAATTAATTTCTCCTTATTCCCTGAGCCAGTTTATATTAGAAAATAAGTCCGTTAGGTTTCCTTGATAGTTACAACCCAACATCCCATTTCTGCTATAATTTTCAGTGACATGGTAGAGGAATGTGGCCAGTGTCTTGAAATATCCTTTAGAATGTTGGAAAAGTCTTTCTGTCAGTGCCACAGCTGTTTGTAGTCACCCAGACATCTGCTTCAGACATCACCTTGATGTCAAATGCTGCAGAAACTCCTGTGATGTTCAAAATATAATAAAGCTCCAAACTATAGTAAAATAGTTATGGAAGCACTTAACTGTTTTGGAATAGTTTAGATCTCTATTAAATCTTGGGAGTTTTAAAGGGTTGTGACTAGTGTTTTTCATGAAGTGTTTCACATTTTGTGTATACCTTAAAATTCCTAGTTATATATGTGTGTGTGTGTGTGTGTGTGTGTGTGTGTGTGTGTGTGTGTGTGTGTGTGTGTGTATAATACATAAAAAACATGTACAAATGTGTGTTTTTATCTTTTTTGAAAGAGTGACATAGCTATTGTATTTGCATTAAAAGTTATGAATATTCATCAGATTCCTTCAGATCAGACATTAAACCACAGTCCCATCTGCTGGTGCTGGTGGTATCTCAGGAGAATGTAAATGATCCAACAGCACCTATCAGAAACATAAGAGGAAGTTCCCTGTTCCCCTGGCCAAAGTTCCACATGTAGTAGAAATACCAGTTTGATTCTCTCCTGAAAAGAAGCCACTTGCCTATTTAACCCAGTCAACAAAAGGATAAATAAAAATAAATGAATAAATTGAATCAAGAAGCTATAGTGTGACATGCTTATAGAAATTATATCCATTAAAATCAGTGGGATGATGAGATAACACAGTTAAATGCATTTCTGTAGTTCAGGTTAATGACTGCTACTAAATGATCTCTGCAACAAAAGTAGTAGAAATAGAATGCCAGCATTCAGTTTGTTTTGGCAAACACAGATCTCTAAAATGCAAATAGGAGTGTTTCATTAGAAAGGTCCCTGGATCATAGGTTAATGTTCAGTGCATACAGAAAATAAAATAGAAGTTATCAGGACATTCCGATTAGGAGACATTATACTGTAAAAGTAATGTAATATTTCATTTCTGTCTGCCATGCAAATTATATAATACTATTGCTCTTGGCTTAGAAAGTTGCTAGCAGATTCATTCTAACTGGTTTTGACTCTTGGCATGACTGAATTAGTTTAAAAATAAAGAGTAAGTGATGAATCCTCTTGGAAAATTAAAAGGGATTAAAGCTCATTACAGCCTAGAATAAGAAAGTGTTACATGTTACAAAGATTTTGCCATGTTATTGAGATAAATACTATTGTATGTGTACACAAAATGGGGAAGTCAGTCTACTACCTGTAGTTTACTTTAGTCACAGCTATTAAGAGCACACCAGACATTGGTAATATGGATGCGTGTGAAGGAAATGGATAAGTCTGAGGCATTTCTCAATCAGCGTGTCAATCAACTGAATAACAAAGAGTATTTTTGGCACTATGCTTAATGAGAAAACAATGAAGGAGAATCAGACAGGATCTCAGTACCTCTTAGATTAGTAATAAGAATGCTCTCCTGTTAACTTTAGAGTGGTCTCAAAGACAAGGATGGCTGATGACTTTAAAACAAGGTAGACTACATTCAGCAACTGAATGGGTGAGGCTAATCTGAATGGGTGGAGCTACATCACAGCACAGGTAACATTTTTCAGGGTTGTTCTGGCAGTTCAGCACTTTGCTGTAATTTTTGTTATACAAGTGTTTTCCAACTGTTACAAAACATGCTTCAAAAATTATACAGCTCAAACATCATAAAGAAATGCAACACAGACAGACATAGACAGCCATGTTCATATGCAGGAATATCAAGACAAAAAAGATGTGCAAAATGGTGAAGTGAAGTGATGCAAAAATATACCAACAAAAAGAAACAGCAAAGCACACTTCACAACGCAGAGCCTTTTAATCGAAGTAAAAGAATAAAACAAAGCTTTCAGACCTCACTTCCTTCCTCAGTGTTACCATTAATCAAGGAACAGTCATCCTTTTTTAAAGTACTAGAAACAAGACATGTGACACACCCTGTCCTATCACATGAAGACATCAATCATGGTTAGACATTGTCAATTAAAAGCACTATGTATGAAAAATATATTCCACTAAAAAAGATATTCTGTACTAATATATATATATATATATATATATATACACACACACACACACACACACACACACACACACACACACACACACACACACACACACACACACACATATATATATATATATATATACAACAGTGACCATACAAAAATAGATATATGCATTTATAGTTAAAAATACACATTATTTAACTATTTACTGTTTAGATTTTAGTATTGGTTTTAATGTCACTTGTTTATTCAAACCTGGATATGTATCTGCTTGCATACGAATAATCCACTCATATTCCTTAGTATCTAGCTTATTATTAATATCACCACACCTAATACTAGGGTGTAAGAATTCCACAACTCTAAACAGAAAATGATGGGAAGCACCCTGTTCTTGTATGTGTCTGGCCAAGGAATCGTTTTTATATCTCCACATATATCTGACCTATGTTCTACTATCCTGCCACTTAATCTTCTGACTGATTTTCCCACATAAAATCCTGAACACAACATACAGGTGGCCAGATATACAACAAATGAGGTATTGCAAGTTGCAATACAATCACATGTAAACCTTTTCCCACTAACAGGATGAACAAATTCATTTGAATAACATATACTTAAACAACACGAACAGTTATGACATGGTACTGTTCCCTTAATATTATAATTGATATGAGTCTTTCTGTTCAGGGAAAAATCTTTATAGCATAAGCGTTGCTTCAAATTTTCACAATTTCTATATGTAAATAATGTTTTTTCGGTAACCATTTTTCATGGCCAGGTATAGCTTTCAACATATCCCAGTTCCCTCTAATAATCTTCTCAATTGATTGGCTTGCTCCACTATAAGTTATTATATATCTCAAAGGTGGGTTATCAATATTCTGTTGTTGTATAACATTATTATTTATACAATGCTAATAAAATGGTTTAGCCTGCCCATCCCTTAATTTAATAACATTATCTTTAACTATATTTAGTTCATTAGAATCATAGTCACTTTCCAAAAATTCATCAGTCATCTCTTCCATTTGTCTAGTACAAAGATCTGTTCTAGTATTGAGTCTACGGGCCCGTAAATACTGACTCTTAGTAATGCCTCTGAAGGCATGTTTAGCATGCATGCTATTTTTATGAAGATATTTGTTAGCATGCATGTCTTTCTATTTCTTAACTGGAGAACATCGACATTTGTGCTGTAACAGAGACCTGATTCTCAGCAGCAGAAAGCACACCTGCACTACCAGGCTATAATTCATTCCACACCTTTCGGCCCCAGAACTTGGACCGAAGCTCCAAAGGTAGTGGTGTTTCCATATTCATAAAGGATGTGGACACCTCCAGACTGGTGGCCCAACATAATGCATCAAAGATACTTCAGGTGCAGCTAACACTGGGTAAGACAGCAATTCAGGTCGTAGCCTGTTATAGGTCCCCAACCATGTCCCAAGACACTCACTCCATGTTCTTAAGCACCATGGAGAATATTAGGGTCCAACCTAACACACTTATACTGGGAGACTTCAACTACCACTCCATCAACTGGAAAAACTACTCATGTACCAATACACTTGCCCAACATTTCCTGGAATTCATTAATTCCAATGCCCTGGACCAGCTCGTTCTTACCTCCACTAGAGGTAGCAACATCCTTGACCTGGTCATTACTAACATGGGCGACCATTGCTCTACACCAATAGTCAACTCCTCCCTGGTTAGATTTGACCACAAACTAATCACCTTGAAAATCCACATCCCTCCCACCCCCTCCCCCACAAATGTAGCCACCATGAAAAAACTTCTCCAAAGCTAACTTTGGGCTCCTAAGAACAGAGTTGGCTAACTTCACGGCACCCATGTAAATTGAGAATATTTGCATGACTGCCGGATCATACACCAATGCACTGTACGAACACATACACAAATGCATGGATCTCACCATACCCAATAGACCCAAGATGCTCTTCTCCAAAAAAGAAAGCCAATCTGGTGGTCCTCCGCCATAAACAAACTCTACAACACAAGGAGGAAACTGATACGAAATAAGGTGAAGTCCCAAGACTGGAAAAACTCCCTTATCAGCCTCAACAAAAAGTTGAGATCCCTCATCAAATCCTCTAAAACTAGCTATAAAAACAGAATTGCTGCAGATAGTAAAGACAACCACAAGGCCTTTTATGGTTATGTAAAGAACCTCCATGGCCATACCCAGATTTTCTCTGAGGTACTACACAATGGTACCTCCTATACCAAGCCAACAGATATTGCCAATATACTAGCCGATAGATTCAGTGCCAACTTTACCCCCCCAAATGACCAATCACAATACCAGTAGATTGCCAGGCACCCAGTATTACTGCAGTACAAGTTAAAACAGCACTGACCAAGGCCAAGAATACTGCTTCTATGGGACCTGACAATATCCCTGGCTGTGCTCTACATGAACTACAGAGTGAACTGGCACCTCACCTGTGTGCCCTGTTCAATCACAGCCTCACCCCAGGCTTTGTCCCTACCAAATGGCACACTGCTATAGTCATCCCTCTCCACAAAGGAGGAGCAACTACAGACCCTGGGAACTATCACCCCATTATCCTGACAAGTCTGATATGCAAAGCTATTGAAACACATCATTATGGACCTAATAAACAAGGATATAGGGAATCTCCAAACTCTGGATCTCACAGTTTGGTTTTGTGAAGGGTAGCTCATACCTGCTCAACTTGGTTGACTTCTTTGAGTCAGCACCAGAACTGTGAATGAAGGCAAGATGGTTCATACAGCCTACCTTGATCTAGCCAAGGCCTTTGATACCATTCCCCATTCAGGAATCATAGAAAAACTCACTTAGCTAGGACTCAACCCCTATATCACTAGGTGGGTTGTAAACTGGCTCACAGATAGAACCCACAGTGTGAAAGTAGCTAACTCCAAGTCAGACTGCCAACCAGTTACGAGTGGAGTCCCACAGGGATCAGTCCTAGGTCCCCTTCTGTTTGGTATCTACTTCTCAGAAGTCCAGTCCAACATGAAGGGACTCTGGCTGACAAACTTCACAGATGATTGCCACTTGGGAGCCATTATTAACTCCCCAAGTGATGTTGACATCCTAAAGAAAGACCTCACTGAGACCAACGACTGATGTCAGAACCATAAGCTCAATGCCAAAAAATGTGTTGTTGTTCCCTTTGGGAAAAACCCAATTCCCATAAACTACCACATCAATGGGAGTCCACTAAACACAGAAGGCGTTAAAAGAGATCTGGGAACACAGGTTGACAGCAACCTCTCCTTTGACCACCACACTGCCACTGTGGTCAGTAAGTCCTTCTATGTGGCACATCTCATTACTAAGGGTTTTGCATCAAGGGAGAAAGAGGTCATTGTCGCCCTCTACTCTTCCCTCATTAGGACAGTCATCGAGTACAATGCCCCATTTAGCATGTACCTCACTAGACACCTGCAACAACTGAAAAGGCCACAAAAGTACCTCACAAAGAGGATCCTAGACCTTAAACACTTGTCCTGTATGGACAGACTAAAAAAACTCCAACTATTCTCTGTCTCATATCACCTACTTAGAGGCAATCTCTGCTTGACTTACAAAGCCATGTCTGACCCAGCTCTGTTAGAAATGCTACATCTAAAGAAATCCCAATCCCTCCACACAACACACTCCAGAGACCTCAACCTCATTACCACAATCAACAGAACATACTGGAGGGACAGGTTCATAACCCAGAGACTGCCCATGCTATGGAATAGACTTCCCATACATGTCAAACAGAGCACCTCACTGGCCCTCTTGAAGAGAAATCTTGATGAGTGTTTGGGAAATTCACCCCAGGGATCACTCCAGTGGTTCTACTCGACAGAGGCACTGGAAACTAAGGTTGGGTGGCATGATGCCAGGGTAATCCTAGGGACTAGGCCTGCAAAGGCTCCAGGGCCATTGATTAACACTGAAAAAGGGACATTCCCGAAAGCTTTGCTGTTTTATTAAAGTGAGTTTTTCTTATTCTATTTGCTTCCTTGGATGTTACTGGTTTTAAAATAGAAAGGACTTAGAACAACGGTTGAGATTTGTTTCCATTAGCCTAGTGCACACCTATGAACCTAAATACAATTACAGAATAACATTTGAATACATTTCAAAATACATCTCTGATGACCTTCCTTTCTTAAGTATTAATTATATATTTTCTGTCTTAAAAATGGTGCATTGTCGTGTAAAAGCAAGTTGCAAGATTGTGATATTAGCTAGCACTCATTCAGTGATTGCCCACTTCATCTAAATCATGGTTACAGGAGAGATGATGCTTTGCTGCAACTGAAATGGATGCAAAGCATATAAATTAATCTTTGAGACGGCACCAAGTGAGGCCATAGAATGACCCCAAAATTGTCACAAAATGATATATTTATAATGAAAGGACAACTGTTCATTTAACACAATGTTGTCATTTTGCCAAGTTCCTTTTCTTCTTTACAAAATAATCCCTTCACAGGCACATATTTAAAAAGCATAACCTAGTTGCTTTTTTCCATTATTTGGCATTATTGTACTATTCAGCTTGTTCACTGTGCACTGTGCTGGATATGAATAAAATTTTGGAATTTTCCTCTTTTGCTATAATGTCATTTTACTCATATAGCTTTAAAGATTTTGGCTAAGGAGATTCCCACACAATGTACTTGTAGCATTCTATAATTCCCCCTCCAGCTGGGCTCATAAACCTATTAAATATTGGGAATGAGCGCTCTTTCACAGTCTGCTGCCATTTACAGCTGCCTTTGTGTTATTTTTCATACTGCAAATCATCTCTGTCATAAAAATCTTTCAACTGTTTTTCTGATTAGTCTCAGAGTGAAGAAGTCTAATTCTGAATGATATAAACTGACTGAGGATTTAATTGCCTCCTAATTAAGAAAAGCAGATCTGTTGAATTCTATTTTGCATCTGAAGCAAAGGAGCCTGTTTATTGTAGTGCATTTATAATTTGGTAAAGAACACAAGCTAGAGTATCTGTGGAAGGAATAATCAGATGCTGTGTTGAGATATTACTAGCACCAGTAGTAATTCAGAGTACAGCTATGCTGTATAAGTTCAAAAATGAGTCTGCATGACATAATATGCCAGTTCCGAAGTATGGATAACACTTTTAAAAACAAATAAGCACAAAAATGTGCTTAATAGTCTTATATTTATATATATCTCCAAGTAACAATATTGAAATAGCAGAAGATTTTCTCTGCTGGAAAAATTGCAATATTTGCCCATGAAATCATTATTACCCATGACAAACATTGATTAGCAAGTTACTAACTAAAACTCCCTTATAAACTGTATAATTTTTTAAAGTTTCACTCAGCTAATCACCCCCATGAACACACATACTAGATTCAATTAATGTAGTAAGAGGCATTCTATGCTAGACTAGATCATCTATCAGCCAGACAATATAAGCACCTTAGGTTAATTCCTTTATATAATTAGAGATCATCTTCCAACTTTTATAGATCAACACCATAACAATATAAAAAAAAACAATCTTTACAATCATGTGCGTGATCTTACTTAATTTAATAAGTACACCTTTATCTCTCACTTTTCCCTCATCAATTGGAGAGCAAACATAAGATCTTGCCTTCTAGATGAAGCAGTCTCCAGTACAACTTTTCTAAACATTATCAACAATCTTGCTCCCATTCATGCAAAAGTAATTAAATCAAACCCTGCACCTTGATTAACCAAACAAACCAAACAACTTATTTCGCAAAAAGATAAAGCCGGGAAAGAATGGTACTGTGGTAAAGCACAAACCAGCTTACATGTTTATATATAGCTTAGAAATTGTGCTTAAAAACAAACAATCCTATTATCCCAGTCTTCAGCATAAGTATCCAAACAATCATAAACCATTCTGGGCCACAATAAATAATATAGTCCACCCTGTCCACAGTACCACACCTATGTCAAACACATGCAGCACTACTGATAGGATTGTTAATCTGCTAATAACCACTTTGATGAAACACCACATATCTTATACATCAATAACCCTGCTACTCCCTACATAACTATGTGACAGTGAATGTGGGTATTGTCTTATTTGTTGAGCTGTAATAAAGTCAGACCAGCCACTGACTGCACCACTGTTTTCTTTTTTTTTTCATTCATCTTTATTGTTGATGGGTATGTCTATGTGTTGGCACATCATTCAACTAATTTGGACCAGTTTAAAAATTAATTAATCTCTCTCAATTATAAAAAAAAATACATAATCATTATAATTATTAAAATATCAGCTGCATCAGCCATTCCTTAGCAAAGGCAAAACAAATGAGGAATACATTTTCTAGGTTTTATATTCTGGTATTTTTGCTTGTTCGGTCATATAATAGAATCTCCAATGTAGCTAAGATATGATAAAATACTAGGGAGGAAAGTATTAGTGAGGGTGTGGTCAAGAAAGAATGCAGAATAAAGTGGATAGTGTAACCAGAATTGCACTTTGCAAAAGTGTGCAATGAGTGAAGGAATCAAGCACTTCCCAGTAATGGTTCTTCCATTTCATAACCAGTATTTCATTAGGTGTTACCTCTCTGATACTGATTCCTGATTCCCTGAAGTAACAATTCCTTAGCTATGTTTCACATTGTCTCACAGTAATGTATAACACCAAATTGTACAGGCAGTACATTCTGTTTTGCAAGGTTATGTGGGTGCAGAGAGGCTTAATTTTCAGAAATCACACAAGCAATTAGACTACTCACTTACCTTCCCTTGTGCAGGTGAGCAGTGAGTTTTTACTTGCTGTTCAGGACAGAAGCAAAGTTTTAAGCATTGCATTACATCTGCATTCTACATAAGATAATCTTGGGTCAATTTCAGACAATTACTATTACCACCCAGAGTGTAAGTAACTTCAAAATACAGCATGAAGCAATTGTTTGAATGGTGAAAGAACCACACTAGTATCTGTCTGAACACTGGTAATAGCATGAGTGTTTTGCTAACACCCTCCTCTGAGTTCCTTTACTAGGTGGCAATAAATTTCCAACACATAGCAGTTTATCTTAGATCACTCAATGTACATAATAAAGACCAGTACAAATATTTTCATTTTGGCATAACTCTAGGCAAAACATTTTGTCCATTTGTTTTAAGGTGAACTCCATACTCAAATGTTAATAAGCTTACCAAAAAATAAATAAAATAATAGAAACAGATGTATTGACTCATTTTGTATGGGGTTTTGGATCTTGGCAAGTTACTGACTGGTCCCAAATAGCATTTTTTTAGGTATTTAGTAGTAGCATGTTGTTAATAAGCTAATACATAAGTGTTTGGAGGTCTTCCTCCTGAGCTGGTTTTAGATAGTGCAAAAACAGTGGCCTGAAGTGGAGACAAGCATATTATCTGGATATAACAAGATGAGTAGCTACAATAAATCATAGTTAAGCTTATTGATAAATGGAGCATTAAGGAACGCATTTTTAATGGGATGGCAGGAGAGATGGAGGGTCCAGTCTTGACTGTGAAGTAACAGTTTTGTTGAAACATCTAGAAAGGAAGGAAAGTATCAGAGCTTAGTCCAAGGTGGGACATGTTGTTTAGTAATAAAGAATGGTCATCCAAATCAGAGACCTGGATAAGATCTATAAATACAGCAGTGGAAAGACTGCCATTATCATTTTTAGTAAAGGTTTCATCTGTGATAGATCAAACTGCAGTCATACTTCTGCGGCCAGGCCAGAATCCTTCTTATTTAGAGAACAGAAGAAAATGTCATTTAATGTGTTTGGAAAGTTATGAATAGATAATCTTTTCAATAATTTTATTACAGAGTTGGTAGAACTGAAGTTGGATGATGGTAGGGTTGGTGGGGGTCTTTGGCCTGTTTTGGCATGAGTTTGACAACAGCTGTTTTCCATATGGAAGGTATAATGTTTTTAGAGCTACAGAGGTTACAGATGTGGCAGAGTGAAATTGTGATGCAGTCCTTGCAGTAATAGATGAATTATGGGAGTCGATTGTCAGACCCAGCTGGCTGTCAAGAGGGATTTTGTTGAGTAGTGACTAAATGTCTTTGAAAAATGATTTGTTAAGAGAAATATACTATAAATAAATATAGTATAGGGGTGGGGAAGTGATTTCTGTCTAGACTGGAGGTATTGAGTTAGGGCAGCAAATACTGAATTATTTATGAAAGTCTTAGTTTGTAAATTAAAATAGCCTGAAGGGCTTTGAGAGGGAGTGTGAGTAGTTTGGGGCTCTTGGGTGGGGGGTATATGACAGGTGAGAAGATTGATTTCCCTTCAGAAGTGTTTTGATTTGTACACCACAGAATGTTGCTTAGATTTCAGGCATAAGCCATTATGTCTTTAAATTACTTTCTTGGGTAGGTTGTAAACGGTTGTGAATGTGTGTCTGGTTTCAGTGTTTTTTTTTACATTTCCAGCTATACCAGCATTCATCTCTTAGATGAAGGAGGATTTTAAGTTCTTTAGTGAGACAATTTTTTTTTTCAGATTAGAACTTTTGGAAAGAATTTGTCTTGAAAAAGTACAAAAGCTGGGGTCTATATTATCTTATTGAAGAGGCATTACAGCAAATGCCTCTTCATCGACCTCTAAAGAATAAACTGCCAGTTCTGCGAACAGCCGATTCAGCAATTTTTTTTTTTCCTTGGAAAAAAATGCTTGGCCATCAGCATGAATTTGCCCCCTTTCCCCACTGCAGTGCAATCTCAGAGTTGGTATATTAAGGGTGAGGGGGCAAAGCCCCCCACATTAGGGAGAGTGGGGGTGAATACCCCCAGTTTTATGTGTTTCTAGTGATGTTTCATTTCTGGCTGGATCAGTGTTTTTTTCCCTAGGAAAAAATCATTGAATCAGCCATTCGCTGATGTGGTGGTTTGTTCTTTTGGGGTCAATGAAGAGGCATTCGCTGTAATGCCTCTTTGATAAGATAATATAGACCTCAAAAGCTGTGGTTCTGGTTTCAGCTGCCTAGCTAGGTCTTGTGTGTCAAGCATGGTAAAACTGTTACGTGTAGCTAAATGAGCTCTAAGGTTATCATTAGTTTGGATGGATCTTGAATGAAAGGTGATTAATCTGGGATGGGGTTTCACATGGATGTTATTTACTCTGAATGCAATGTGGCAGTGTAATTAAAAGATGAAGGGTGGGCTCATATTTTGATATGAGTGTTATCAGTAAGAAGGTTGAGCAGAGAGTGTTTACCTGATTTAGGTTTGGGTGAGTGTTAAAGTTAGATGAGGCAATGATTTTCAAAATGCTTGGAAATGTCATTGAAAAGAAGCCCAATTACGTTAAGGTTAAAATTACCTAGAATGATCAGATGCTTGTACATCTGGGCACTGGATATATATCCTGAATAAGTTATTTGAATTTATTGAGTGAAGAGGGTGGGGAAAGATAAGCTACAGCTAGATGTACTGAATTTTGTGATGTGGATGAAATTGTAACTAGAAACATGTTGGAGTCTGATTCTGATTTGCAAATGGCTTGTGAGGTTGTGACAATCTTAAGACATGATTTGAATAGTTGAATAATTCTACCCAAATTATTTCCATGATACAGAGTCTAGGATGGTGACTGGGATTGGGGTAATCCTTTTTAAGCCATGATTCTGCAATGGCTATGATATCAGAGGCAGCAGAGGTTAAGTATGCACTAAGTAAGCATGCTTTTTGTTTTATGCTACCTGCATTCAACAAGCAGCATGATAAGGAGCTTGAATGAAATTTACTACAAGTAGGGACTGATGTTGCCTTCAAAATTAGTGGGTATGAGAAGGAAAATGATTATTGCTGCAAATTTGGCTAGACAAGTTTGTATATGGATATCGGTAATTTCCTGTTGTGAAGTCCGTGTTGAGTCCTGGTCATGCATGGAGGAGGTTAGAGAGAGTTGGGGAAATTAGTTAAGCGTTTTGTGTAAGTGGAGAAGTGTGGGGGCGAGTGGGTTGGGGGTGGTAAGGTTGGTATATTTACAGGAAGTTGTTGTATAGTACTTACTAGAGAGGGGAAAGAAGTGGCATCTGCAAGATGTATGTGCACAGAATGAGAAGCAGGATACAGATCTGAAAAATGAGGCATGAGTACATTACTAATGTGAAGAATGAGTTTACAGATACAGATGAAAGTCTATATGGAAGATAGGGGAGGAAGAAATATACTAGGGTGGAAGGTTGGTGTAATGGTTAAGGTGCTTACCTTAGAAACACAAGGTGCAGGGTTTGATTCTGACATGGGGTAATTGGCTAGGCTTAAAATGGCCCATAAGGGCAGTTAGCCTAGTACTAACCTATGAACTATGAACCTTGTTGTTGTAATTAGGGGTTAGAGGACATTAACAGTGGTGAGAAGAAATAACAGTAAAAAGGGTATTGAATGATGAGGAGCAGCTTGTAGCAAGGAAAACTAAATTGCTGACAACAGTGCTTGGTAAGCCAGTGTGTAACAGTACTGTTGTTAGATATGCCCTGTATACATTTGATATAGTAACAGTTTACCAGTCAAACATTTGTTGAATTGAAGAATATAAAATCATTGTAAGGTTGGCTTAAGTAGAACTGGAAAATATACACTCACAGTGAATGTCTAATGTGTAAGCAGCCATGAGTGTGAAGATACATTCAAAATGGGTTTCAAGAAAAGTGTGATATGACCCTTTGCCTAAGGCAGTATGGCTTCAGAGTTAACTTTATTTTGCAAGTGATCAAACTTTATTTCTTTATTTTTTTTAATTTGTTGACTGGAGTATACCACTGATCCCAAAATGATCTATTTCAGGCCTGGGTGTACAATACCATACAGATAAGCATATGATTCATACCTCTCGACTGTACAGATTTTCACAGAATATCCAGATTTTTGCCTCATATTTTTGGTCTGTTCTCATAAAAATTGTGACTTTTTGACAAATCACTAGGATGATCTAAGTATTAAATCCACTAAATGCTAATCTTTTGGCTTTTCCCGATCAAGGGTTGCCACAGCGGAACTCCGGTCCGCTTATGACTGGCAGTGGATTTTGACAGTGCTGAGTTGCCAGCCCAACACTCAACCTTCAAAGAAGGAGCACCCATTCACACACGCACCTACCTACATGTCTTTAGACATCACTCGACCATGTGGAGGACATGTGGTCTCCACACAGAAGGTGCTCCAGCGAAGAATCGAACGGGAGAACCTCTTGCTGCGAGGCAACAATGCTAAATGCTGCACCACCGCGGCCCACATTAAAGCCACTAAATAATGACATGTATTTGAGTTTCAAACTTCATATCCTTCTGAAAATGCATGCTAACACAAATTCTGTTAGTTTAGCAACTTTCTAAGTTTATAACAGCAATATTTAAATGTGTACCTATTGTTCGGCATTTGCCACCCCATTATGTCAGGCGTTCTCCAAATTTCTTGCGCTAAAAGTTTGAGAGGTATGATATGATTATTTCATGCAATTAAATTGGATATATACACAAAGTAACATATGATTATGTGTCATACAAGTAAAGTTAAAGTGAATACTCATGACATTCCATTAATGAATCCAATGCTGAATGAGTCAGGAAGGAAATGAAAAAAAAAAAGATGAAGAGGCAAGAGAATGAATGCTAGTAAATAAGAGTTGCATACATATGATGTAGATAAGAAAAAGTAGTGAGACAAACAAGCAGTACTGCCTGACAGGGTGTGTGTTATTGATGAAATAACACCCACCTAGGCATTGGGCCTCTACACTCCTGGAAGATCATTTCCCCCAATAACATGCATCATAGAGTGTATTATTGTGTTCAGAGAATAAGCCATATTTTTAAAATGCTTCCTAATTTTTACTACTGCATTCTTTTTTCTTATATATTTTTTATCTAGAATAGTTCCTATGCCTAATGTTTCAAAACTTGCAGTCTTTCAACCTACTGTTATTTTGCATCACTTCTGTCACACCATCCACATCTCTTTACTTTATTTGATGTTTTCCTATCATTCTTTACTCCCCTACAGTTCCACCATCACTCTTCTATATTTTGTTATTCCCCATTGTTCTTCTTGTATTCACAATTTCCTGATTTCTTTTATTTCTTCTATGTTTCCTGTTGGCCATTCCATTCTTTGTTGTTCTACTCTCTATCTTACCATCCCTCCATCCACATATCTCATCTATTTCAGTTATCATTACTGCAGTCACAACTTCCCAATAGCTCTATTTCAGTCCCAATCTTCTGCTATTCACACTTCAACCTTTCACCCATCAATCCTCTTTATAATCGGTTGCCATTTCTTCCCTTTCCCCTTATGTCCATGACTTCCCAGTTTACATCTTTGTCTTCCTTCTTCCCTTCCTCATTCTTTTAAACTGTTACTGTTTACACACACACACACACACACACACACACACACACACACACACACACACACACACACAAACACACAAATATAGAAATGTATATATGTATGCATGTGTGTGTGTGTGTGTGTCTGTATATATATATATATATATATATATATATATATATATATATATATATATATATATATATACACATATATAGAGTACATGACAACTTATTGTATAGTAGTATACTGAAAGTCAGAATACTAAATGCAAAATCCAGAAATATCAATATGTTGAAACTTTACGATGTTGAACAAAAAATAATTTCTAGCAGCATGCATGTACTACACAAATATAGTGTGACAGTGCACAGCCAGTCAACCAATAATATCATTCTGCTGTTAGAGAAACTCAGAAACGAGTGTAGACAGAGTGTGTGATATACCTTTAATAAGGTTTCCAGTGAGTCAGCACATGCATATAAGTACTGAGCACATGCAAACAAGCGTGCCATTTGAGTGAGCAGCCAGAGTGAAAGCATATAAGTATGTAGTCAGTCACTATGTTAGATAGCTCATTTATGTTTAATGTGGGTCTACTTCACCCTGTCAAAGGCTGACAATATCGAAGTTGATATTGTCAGCACCAAAATGTCGAAAGCGAAAGTCATCGCGCATGTAAACGGAAAACACTATAAGGGGAGATTACCATTTACTGCAATGTAGTGCAATCTCGGAGTTGGCATATTTAAGTAGTGGGGGGTGTGGTGGCACAGCCCCCAACGTGGGGGGTACAAGGGGGCTTGTCCCCCTGCATTGAGCAATTTGTGTTGTGTTTGGGGTTTTTTTTTGTGTGTGTGTGTGTTCGATGTTCGGGGGTTTCAACATTTTCGTGTCGATTATTACGCTGTCGACAGTTTGAGTTTTCGACAGTGTAATATAACACATTTAATGTTTCTGCTATTCATTCTGATGCATTTGTATACAATAAACTACTTAAACACCCAAGCCTCAACATCTTCTTAATGCACATAAGAAGAGCAACATGGTGCCAGAAGTGGGATCTAGAGTTACAGTCATGACGTAACCCTGTTAAAGTTGGATAAATATACAGGAGTGGATTATCTCTACTGCTCCAATGACTCACAAAACAGGTCAGAAACAAATTCCAAGTACTAAAACTTGCTTAAATTATTTATTTTGGAATAAATATAAAATGAAGCACTCAGAATTCTCAAAACAAATTTCTTATTAAACAAAATATCCAAAAACATGAGATATTGATAAAAATATTTAAAATAATTATGAAAACATTTGAAACAATATTTGAATCACGTAAAATGTAGAAAAAAGGGAAAACGACCATATTTTTTTGCTATATGCTATTTTTTCGCATTAACGAAAGCAACTGAAAATATCCAAAGTGTGCAAAGTGTTTGCAGGTGTGTGCAGTATTGCAGTACAGTTATTTCACAAAGTATGGTCACTTCAAATTATATTTCGCAAAGTACAGTTATTTCAATGCATATTTCACAAAGTACAGTATTTTGAAGAATTTATTTTGTATTTAAATATTATTACAAGTACCTAGTGTGTGTGAACGTCCGTACATAATTACAAGGGCCATTTTGCATTGCGTTTTACTGTAATCTGTGGGCATGGCAGAAGGTTTTCGTTGACTCACACTGCTTTTGTTTGATAACAATATTGCAGAAAATTGTAGACTGTTTGAGCAGGAATACGATATTTTCATACAGGGTGATTTTTCTGACAAAGACAGTATAAAAGCATTTATTCTGCTTAATTTAACTGATTCAGAAACCATTGAGAGAGAAAGTTCATTTGTGTATATACCTGCTGTGTTTGAAGGGGACGGGGAAGACCGCCATATAATGGTACCGGCTGAAACAAGGGAAGACCCAGAGTACTTAAAAAGTAAATTCAGAAAAATGTGTAACCTCCAAATGAAAATTACAATGGAAATGCGCTTATTTTACACAAGGGATCAAAAGTCTGGTGAAACCTTTGCAGCATATATAACTGACTTGAGAAACAAGGCTAAAATGTGCAGATTTGATGATCTGAGAGATGAGTTGATAAAGGATAAGCATGTGTGTTGTGTTAAAGATGATACAGTGAGAAAGATTTTGCTTCAAGACAGTGATTTAATATTAAATAAGACCATTGAGATTTGTCAGATATACGAGCTTACAGAAAAGCACACAAGTATGCTTACAAGTGAGAATGGCTGCAGAAGGCACAGTGACAAAGCTTATGTTAATAGTATGTAGTACGTGGTTAAAAGCAACAGGCCCAAGCACATGTCAGCTACTGCAGGTCCTCTAATAGTCTCTGGGAAACCTTTCCAGCAAATTCCAGAGCATGCTCAGTGAAGTATAAGGATGAGTGAGCAAAGTCAAAACATGTGCCCCCACCCAGCTTTATAGTCAACTGTCGTAACTGTTGTGGAAATCACAAGCCCAAAAGAGAAAAGTGTTTAGCTTTTGGTCAGCAGTGTCATTCTTGCAATAAGTGGAATGAATTGAAATGGTTTTGTAAATCAAATAAGGCACAGTCTTTTATTTAAAGAGAGCATTCCAGGAGGGAATTTAATCAATCGGAAAGCTGTGACTTGACTTTTTATGTTGATGGTGTGTCTGTGCTTGGTGAAACAGTTAATACAGTAGATTTTGGGCAAAGAATGCAATCTTTTGTACTATTTGGATTAGTGGGAGTGCTGTAGAGCTCAAATTAGATACTGGTTCAAAGTGCATTGTTATGTCAGCAGAAACATTTGCTAAAGTAAAAGCTACAGAAGAACTTGATTTGAGAAAGTTTGTGAAACTTGTTGTTTATGGTGGTGAAGAGATTCAGACTGAAGGCTCAGTAGTGCTTTCATGTTACTCTGCTAGGAACAGCTATGACTTGCAATTTTTCATAGTCAAGAGACACGTGCAGTCATTATTAGGCCTCAGACAGTTTGAAAATGGGACTGTTTTCATTTAATAAAGAAGTTCACCAGTAAGCCTGCAGGACAACAGTTCAAACTTCACCCAAACTATGCTGATATTTTTGTAGACAAACTAGGCAAACTATCAGTTGTGTACTTCATGAAGTTAGACCCAGAGGTCAGCCCAGTTATCAGACCAGCATGAAAAGTTCCATTAGCTATGCAGAGCAGAGTCAAAGCTGAGCTGGACAGAATGGTGCAGCTAGGAATACTTTTTCCAGTAGAAGAACCTACTGAAAGGGTATCCTCCATGGTGGTAGCTCATAAGAAAAGCTCAGATGATATCAGAATATGAAATGATGCAAGAGATCTGAACAAAGCATTAAAAAGACCTCATTACCTAATGCACATAGTCAAAGAGGTTGCTGCCCTCATGCCAAATGCGACTGAAAATCTTCATTGTTAACCACATTCGGTACACCATTTGGAAGATACAGATTTCTGAGAATCCCATTTGGAATAAATTCTGCCAGTGAAGTCTTTCAGGGTACAATGGAACAATTTTTTTTCTGGCTTTCCCTGTGCTATTATAGTAGATGATATTCTAGTAGGAGGCAATGGTGAAGTCAAACATGACAATAACTTCAGGAAAGGTCTGGAAAGAGCACGTGAAGTGAATCTTAAGCTGAATCCTCAGAAGTGCAAACTCAGGCTCAGAGAACTTACTTATGTTGGTCACTTGTTTACCAGTTTAGGCTTATGACCAGATCCTTCAAAGCAA
This sequence comes from Protopterus annectens, assembly GCF_019279795.1. Lineage (NCBI taxonomy): Eukaryota > Metazoa > Chordata > Ceratodontiformes > Protopteridae > Protopterus > Protopterus annectens. Next base: position 367,344,813 of record NC_056733.1, read on the forward strand.
ACAGCAATTCTCGAGATGCCAGCTCCAGACAATGTCCAGGCCCTACAACATTTTCTTGATATGGTCAACTATTTAGGAAAGTTCATTCCAGATTAAGTCAACTTTCAGCACCGCTCAAAGGGCAGACACACAAAGATGTAATATGGTCATAGTCAGAACAGTACCAAAGAGTGTGTGATGTCCTGAAGCAGAAAATTGCCAACCCACTAACTCACAGCTAATATGATGTTCACAAACCAGTTACTCTTTCATGCGATGCTTCTAAATGTGGTCTAGGTGCAATCATTTTTCAAGATGGTAGACTAGTAGCTTATGCATGGAGAACTCTTATCCAGAATGAGATGCAGATAGACCAGTAGCCTATACATTGAGAACTCTTAACCAGACTGAGATGCAAATGTCCAGATCGATAAAGAGCTTTTGGTAATTGTGTTTGCATGTTCCAAGTTCCATGATTATATTTATGGTTGACGTATCCAGATCGAAACCTACCTTTAGTTACTATTTTGAGAAAGCCTGTGCATGCCTCCCCAGCCAGACTGCAATGCAGAATGCTCAAATTGCAAAAGTACAATTTCAATCCTGTTTACACAAAATGCAGACTTCTTTATCTTGTTTATACCTTACTCAGATCACTCAGAAAAAAACACAAAACAGCATAGCAATGAGCAACTTGATTTTGCAGTCATGGAAGTGAGAAATTTTTCTTCCATATGCCTTGATAAGCTCAGAACTCATATAGCTTCAGATCCAGTTCTCCAGAAGCTAAACCTCTTTATAAGTTGAGGATGGCCTTCAAAGTAATCTTGTTTACCAGTAGAAGTGGAACCTTATTTTCCATACAGAGATGAGATTTTGTCAGACAATGATATCATCATGAAAGGTTTTAAAGTCATTTTTCCAAAGTCCCTGCAACAACAGGATATTAAGATCTCACATCGTCGCCATCCAGGAACTTATTCTACCAAATGAATGTAGAGAAGTCTAGTATTTTGGCCTTCTGTGTCAAGTGATATTGAGAAAGTACTTTCACCTTGTTGAGTATGTAATAGTACAAAGCTGCATCAACAAAAAGAACCACTTCAGTTAACCCAGATTCCAGAACTACCTTGGTCAACAGTAGCCACATATATCTTTGGGTGGAATAGTCAACATTACTTGGTTTTAGTAGATGCTTATTCAAATTGGTTTGAGATTGACCTACTTCCCAACCTAATTTCCAGTACTGTCATTACTAAATCAAAGCGACATTTTATTTGTCCATGGTAGTCTGCACAGTTATTTCTGACAGTGGTGCAAAGTTTACAAGTCAGCAGTTCAAGAGATTTGCAGAAACATGGGACTTTGTTCAGATTACGAGTAGTCCTGAATACTCTCAGTCATACATCTTGGCTGAATGCACAGTTCAAAGAGCATAGCAGTTGTTAGAGAAATCCAGATGTAACAATACTGATATTTTTCTAAACTTATTAAATCTCAAAAATATTCCTTGTGATAAACATGTTGAGTCACCTTCCCAGAAACTTATGTCAAGGCAAACCAGAACCACACTACCATTCAGCAGTAATTTATTGGTTCCATGTGCTAAGAACAAGAAATCAGTAAAAGCCCAACTGTTGGAAAAACGTTGTCCCAGAAGTCCTACTATGATAAAACCAGCAAACCGCTCTGTTCATTGAAAAAAGGGGTGATAGTGAGAATGCAGATGTCTAAAGGTTTTTATTGCATTGGATTTGTGAAATTTTGCGTCAAGAGCTGAGATCGTACATTGTGGAATTACAAGGAATGAAATTTAGATGAATTTGAAAACATTTGTTACCAGTGTCAGAACCAGTGTTACAGCATCTTACCTGTGACAAAGACTGAAGTTCTCAGAATGACATGTCCAATGTTCCTGTTCCAGACAACATTCCATCAGCAATACCCATTCCTGAAAAAATCTGTGAATTTCCTCAAGCAGAACATTCACCAGTGACTGCTCCTGTTGCTAAACTTAGTCCTAATTATTATGTCATGAGATCAGGTCACATCTCCGAAGCCTACTTCCAGATATATGGCAACCTGGACATGACTGTTGTTTTTCTTTATTAATATCTATATAATCGCATGCCTATTGAAATGTCGTTGTTTATATCAGATAGCTCAGTAAAGAGCGAGGATGTAGATGAGTGTGTGATATACCTTTAAGAAGTTTTCCAGTGAGTCAGCTCATGCATATAAGTACTGAGCACGTGCAGGCAAAAGTGCCATTTTGAGTGAGCAGCCAGAGTGAGAAGATGCAAGTATGTAGTCAGTCAGACAGTTTAAGTTTAATGTTCCTGCCAGTCATCCTGATGTATTGTATACAATAAACTACTTAAACAAACACCAAGCCTCAACGTCTTCTTAATGCACATAAGAAGATCAACAAGTATTAACATGGATCCTATGCTAAAGTTCTGGGGCTATCTCGATGGAGGATTCACAGCCCACTTCTTATAAGATAGAGAGAGAGAGAAAGTAAGAGGAGGTGAGAGAGAGAGAGAGAGAGAGAGAGAGAGAGAGAGAGATAAGTATACCTCTCTGCAGAATGTGGAAAGGCTGCAGAGAAAGAAAAATAGGCAAGGACCAGTATAATGTGAGACTGAGTATTGGAAATGTTACCTATCGCTCATCTAGTCAAGATACAATAGACGAGACGTTGTGGGTTTTGTTCAAGCAGCTTTATTATGTGCAAACATATCAGGATTGAGGCTTAATAACTTTAACTTAGATAAACTTATAAACAAACTAGCTATTACATTCATACGTGCTCACTCTCTGGCTGCACTCTCAAAATGTCACTGAAGCTAGCACATGCTTGCTGTTTATATGCACTTTCAGTCCTTGAAATGCTTCTTAAAGATACAGCAGACACACACTCTATTCTACATCCTCCCTCTCTGAGAAATAAGTAATGCACTGTTGACAACATTAATTGATGTGCAATCAATACAAATAATTCTTTGTCATGCAATTATACAGAACTAAATATATATAGACAATTATGTCCAGGTTGCTGTGTATTTCACACTAGGTCTGGAAATATGACAAAAATCATAAAAAAGTAATGTGACATAAAATTAGAATTAGGTCTAGCAACTGGGACAGTCTCTGCTGAACGTTCAACTTTAGGGACATCAGGGACATCATCAGGAATGGAAGTAGAAGTTAAGACATGTTCTGCAACAGGGACATTGTCTGGATTGCTCAGAGATCTAGAGTCTGTATCACAGTAACAATGCTGTTATATCGATTCTGATACAGGACGAAGATGTCTGCGATTTCTCATGTACTTCACACCCTCAGATTCTACGAAGTAGGATCTCGGCTTGGTACATATACCTGTTAATAGACCAATCCAGTTGAAACCTTTCACTGTTTGTATCCTTACTGTCTCTCCTTCTTTCAATGGACAAAGCAATCTACTCAATTTATCATACCTGGACTTCTGGAAAGAACGTTTTCTGAACAGTTCATCTCTAATTGTCCTGTTGTTCTTGGCTTTAGACCTCAACAAACAGGAACAGATAGGCAGTGCTGTTCTAGTTTGTCTAGATAGAAGTCTCTGAGCAGGCAAGACAAGTATATTGTCATGGGGTTTGTTTCTGAGATTAAGTAAATTAAAAAAAAAACATTGGTATTGTCACGCTTTGACCTCTCAAGTAATTGCTTTGCACTGTGTACTGTACATTCAGCTAGTCCATTTGACTGTGGATATTCTGGACTACTAGTAACATGTACAAATTCCCATTGTTTTGCAAATTTCTGAAACAACAGACTAGTAAATGAAGTACCATTGTCAGAAATAACTTAATGTGGACTACCATGGACTGAGAAATTATGTTTCAACTTGGTGATAATAGCAGTGGATGTTAAATTAGGTAGTAAATCAATCTCAAACCAGTTCGAATAAGAATCTACCAACACTATGTAATCCTGATTGTTCCACTTGAATATATTAGAGGCTACTGTTGACCAATGTAGTTCAGAAACTTGACTTAGCTGAAGTGGTTCTTTTTTGCAAATGTGGTTTAGTAGTATTGCATACTGAACAAGAAGAAAGTACTTTATCAATGAATGTCTTTTGCTTGAGAAGGCCAAAATACTAGATCCCTCACCTTTCTTTTGGTAGTCAGAACTTGGATGACCATGATACAAAATCTGGAAATATTCATGTTGTAAGGAAGCAGGAACAACAATTTTAGGACTTCTGAAAATAATGCCATCTTCTATCAACATGTCATCTCTGTAAGGAAAATAAGTTTGCACTTCAGGCTGGACACTAAGATTGCTTTGACAGACATCTATCATTAATGCAGAGAAAGAAACATACAAAGTGGTTGAGCTTTTGTAAAATTGGATCAGTTTTTATATGATCTCTCAGCTTCTCAAGTCTCATGGTAGATAAATTATGCACTTCCATGATGTCAAAGTCTAAATTCTCTGCATGAAGCTGTTCCATTGTATTTCTGAGTGATATGGATAAGATATCAGCCAGATAAAGAAGTTTGCCTTTTGTATAGACCATTTTGAAGTTGTACTTTTGCAATTTGAGCATAATTCTTAGTAATCACGCTGGAGCTGAATGCATAGGCTTCTTTAAAATAGTAACTAGAGGTTGATGATCGGCTTCAATCTGAATAGCTCGACCATAGATATAATCATGAAACTTTGAACATGCAAATGCTATTGCCAAAAGTTCTTTCTCAATTTGAGCATATTGCATTTCAGTTTGGGAAAGAGTTCTCGATGCATAGGCTACTGGTCTGCCCTCTTGAAAAATGACTGTGCCAAGACCAAATTTTGAAGTATCACAGAAAAGAGTGACTGGTTGGTATACTGACATCATAGTATCTTAATGTAGGTGGCATGGTAATTTTATGCTCAAGGTCTTCAAATGCTTTTTGGTGCTTTTCCAACCAAGACCATGTAACATTTTTGTGCATCTGCTTTCTCAAAATGCTGTCAACTCACTGAAGTATGGTATAAACTCGCCTAAATAGTTGACCATGCCAGGAAACATTGTAGATCCTGAACATTATCTGGTGCTGGCATCTCAAGAATGTCTGCTTGCTTGGTCAGGTCTGGTCTCAAACCAGTGCTGGTAAATAAATGACCTACATATGTAACTTCTGGTAGTCTGAATTTGCACTTCAGAGGATTGAGCTTTAAGTTCATATCACTTGCTTTGTCTAGAACTCTCTTAAGGTTTGGGTCATGCTCTCCTTCATCATTGCCTCCAGCCAATAAATCATCTACTATTATGGCACAAGAATAACCTGAAAAAATTTGCTCCATTGCACACTGGAAGACTTAACTTGCAGAATTTGTTCCAAATGGCATCCTGAGTAGTCTATGTCTGCCAAATGGGGTACTGGAAGTGGTTAGTAATGAGGATTTGCGATCAAGCATCACTTGCCAAAATTAACTTTTTCCATCTAAGACAGAAAAAACAGTGGCATTCGGTATTAGGGCTGTGACTACCTTGACTGCACATTGGATGATGCTGTCTCTTCAATGCTTTGTTCAAATCTCTTAGATCAATACATATTCTGATTTTGTCTGAGCCTTGTTTTGTGGGCTGCTACCATGGACGACACCCATTCAGTTGGTTCTGTGACTGGACAAATTACACCTTACTGTACCATTTTATCCAGTTGAGCCTTAACTTTATTCTATTGGAACTTTACTTGCTGGTCTGACCACTGGACTAACCTCTGGGTCTAACTTCACAGAATACACAACTGGAAGTTTGCCTAACTTGTCATCGAAAACATCAGCATACTCTGAGAAAATAGCTTCAGTATAATTGGAACTAGGAGATGTGCTTATATGATGAACTTATTCAGTAAAAGAAAACAAATTCATTCTCAAACTGTCTCTGAGACCCAACAATGACTGCACAGGTCTTCAGACTACATAAAATAGTAAATTATAGCAGTTCCCAGCCAAATAACATTAAAGCACTACTGAGCCTTCAGTTTGAATTTCTTCACCTCCATAAGCAACAAGTTTCGCACTACTAGCCACATTGAGTTATTCATTAGTTCTCACCTTAGAAAATGTGTCTGATGACATAACATTACACTTTGAACCAGTGTCTACTTTGAGTTTGGTGGATTTACCATTGATCTGGACAGTACAAAACACTTAATTCTTTGCCACCAAATTCACTGTATCAACCTTTTCACCAATTACTGATACAGCATCTATGTAGAAAGTAGAATTGCAGCTCTCTATATGATCGACTTGCTTTGTTGAGTGACCTCTCTTTATAACTGTGTGAGGTTTACTTGATTTGCAAAACTTTTGAAAATGGTTGCATTTTTTTACACTTGTGGCATTGCTGACCAAATGCTAAGCATTTCTCTCTTTTATACCCATGATTGGCACCACAATTGCGACAGTCAGCAATAAAGCTGGATTTGAGTTTTGCTGGCTCACACTAGTATACACTGAGCATGGTCCTTTCTTAGAACATGCTGGAAAGTACGTGATTTCCCTGGTGAACCAGCAGGGGCTGTGGCTGGCATGTGCTTTGGTCTGCTTCTGCTTGCCACATGTTGCATGCTGTCTACATTTGCTCTAGAGCCAGCTGAAACCATACTCTTATCATTTGCAAGCATATTTGTGTGCCTTTCTGTAACTTCCTGGATTTGACAAATCTCAGTAGCTTTACTCAATGTGAAATCACTGTCACAAAGCAAAAGCTTGGTCACAGCAGCACTATTAATACCAGACACAAGCCTGTCCTTTATCAAATCATCTGTAAGTCACCAAACCGACACATTTTAGCTTTGTTTCTCTGGTCAGTAATATAAGCTGGAAAGTTTCCCCTGGTTTCTGATCTCTTGTATAAAATAAATGCCTCTCTAAGGTAATATTTGTCTGGGGGTTACACATTTCCCTAAATTTGTACTTCAAATACTCAGGTTCTTCACTTGATTCAGCCTGTACAACAATATGACAGCTTTCACCTTCTCCATCATATACTGCTGGTACAAACACAAATTAATGCTCTCGTTCAATGGCCTCTGACCCAGCTATGTTTAGCAAAATGAATGCCCTGATGCATGCATCTTTGTTAGAATAGTCTGCTTGTTTAAAAATATCATATTCTTGCTCAAATATTCTCTAATTCTCCACAATTTTTTGATCAAAAACAAGTGCTGATGGCTTTCGAAATCCAAATTCAATATTAACACATACTAGTGAAGGGTTTTGCAAATATGCACAATATGCACAAACATACACACATACACATGTACCAGAAATTTATACCAGAACTTGTAACTATGCCCAATAGCACAACAAACCTCTGAATAACTGAACTTTGCAAAATAAGTTTCTTGGGCATTGTAATACTCTTGAAATTACTGTACTGTAAGAAATCACGTCTTATCAGTGTAAGAAACATTTCAAATAACTGCACTGTGCAAATGAACTGGGCTGAAGAAGCCCAGAGTGAGAAACATTTCAAAGTAAATGCACTTTGCGAATAAATAATACACAGCACACGGAACTTCTCCAAAATGGCGGTACTTTGCTAAATAACTCCTTACAGCGCAAGAAACACTCTGTAATGGTAGCAATTTGTGAACAGACACACCCAGCACAAAAAACCTTTCAAAACGGTTGCATTTTCACTGCACTTCATGAAATAATTGCACTTTGCACACAAATAAACTCTTTGGAATACATGCACAGTAATAAGCACACACTGTAAGCACTTTTACACACTTTGAGATACTTTGAATAACTTTAGGTATGCCCTTAATACAATGCAAAATAGTAGTTATGCCAAAACACAGTACTTTGCCAAAAAACATGCATTTGCCTTGCTTTATTTATGCTTAATGTGCCCTTTTTCATACTTATTATATTCATTTTGCTCGTTTAATCTCTTTCCATGCCCATTGTACTTTTCTTGTGCTCATTCTAACATGCCTGTTTTGTTTTAAACAAACTCATTTTGCTTTAAACATGCTTATTTTGCTTTTCTGATAATTGTTTTATCAAATATCTTAATCCTAAACATCTCATTTAATTAATAAACCTTTTGTGCCTCTCGCTTGTTTAATGATGTGGTTTGTGCCCTTGTAATGATGCATTTTATCTTTTTTACAAAATAAACTATTCATGCACGTTTTCATTACTTTGGTTCTTTTCTGGCCCTTTTTGTGCTTGTTTCTCTTAGTTTACCTCACTGTTAACTCTGTACCTTGTAGCTCTGGATATCAGTCTCTGGAATCCCGGTTCTGACACCATGTCGCTCATCTAGTCAGGATACAATAGACGAGACTTCATGGGTTCTTTTCAAGCAGCTTTATTATATACAAACACATCAGGATTGAAACTTAATAACTTTAACTTAGATAAGCTTATAAACAAACTAGCTGTTATACTCATGCATGCTCAATCTTTGGCTGCACACTCAAAATGGCACTGAATCTAGCACGTGCTTGCTGTTCATATGCACTTCAGTCCTTGAAACGTTTGTTAAAGATACAACACACATACTCTATTCTATATTACCCTTTCTAAAACAGTAAGAAAGTATTTGGGACATGTCCAGGATGTGATCTGTGATAAGCAAAAAGCAAGTATGAAAGAACTTGCTTTAAAACTTTATTGAAAAAAAGTCTACAGGTTCTAAGACATTGCTTTCTTTTTCAAGACATTTTGAGTTTGTGTGCCTTAATACAACAATTATTCTCACTTTTCTTATGCAGATGGGCAATTTTCTGTAAATAAAGTGCACTCAGATATGAAACAGAATCGCCAATTTTTACAAATATCACACTGATGAAGAATATGGGCAAAGTTTGGTCTAAGTATATTTTGATCCTTACTTCACTGCATGCAAGTGAAGCCCTGTTCTGAGTTGCTCTTCCCACCTCTATAAGCACAGACTTGATTGTGTGCTTCATAAGAAACTGATATTTTTTATGCGTTAATGTGTTATGTATGTATGTATTTATTTATTTATGGCAAAGTGTGAGTCTAACAAAGGTGGAATTCAAAGCGTATTGTTAGTGGGAGATTCTCTTTTGTGACACAAAAGGATAGAAAGAGAAAGACAACAAGCAAAGGACAGACTGTGAAAAGTAAATTCAATTACTTGTTAAACCAAGTTTAAAAGGAAATATATCATAAGTCAAACAGTGGTAAAATGACACTACTGTTAAGTGATTGGCAAAGTGATATGACCTAATTAGAAGGTTGCCTACCAAGAGAAGCAGAGTGAAACTAATTAGCTGCTGGAAGAAATGTGTTGGAAAATATGCTTTCAGTCATAACCATGCACTCAAGAAACATATTATTGAGGTAAGTTGTATGCGTGGCAAATATTTTGTCTAATTTCTAAACCAAAAAAAGTATCTTACTTCATTTTAAGTGCAGAACCGAAATCAATGAACTAGAAAATAATGCAGTATCAAATTACCTGCAAATTAGGGAAAATGCGGAAAATGATTTAGTAAGTACAATGTGTAAGAATGCAGTGTGCTTAAGAGGAGAGGCACTAAGTGATATACAGCCCCTGGATTCAACAAGCCCTGCACGGTGTGCAGGACTAGTACAGGAGCTCCAGCAGGCAATATGTCTGCTGTGCAATCCAGAAATAACCTGTATGGACATGCACGACCGCTCCTGCACTAGTCCTGCACGGACTCAGCCCCTGTATGCAAATTATCCCATTTGCAGGAGAAATCCATGCAAATGAGGTGAATTTGTGGCCATGTAGGACTAGTGTAATCAGCAGAAATGTACTCCGCCAATAACAGAGTACATTTCTGCAAACTACAAAATGGAGCCATGACAGCTCCAAATAAAGGGTGGATATCATGTAGAAAGCATGCCCATGCCAATTGCCAACTATAAGGCCATTGGCATGGAAAAAATGTTGCATTAAAAAAATTATCAACTTTTATCTTTTTTTAGCCGATCTCGGCTGTTTAAGCATAGGGCAGTGGCATGCAAATGGGACTGGGCAGAAAATAAGAAAAAAAAAACTAAAATAATTATTCTAACCAAAATCACTATTTTGTCATTATACTCAATGGCAGGCAGTAGACAACATAGCCAAGTGAATAGTGGTTGCTAAGGGGAGAGGCTCAGTGTGGGACATGTAACTATGCATTAGCAAGCAATCTAATGCAAATGAGGGGAATGATACTGAATCCCAGATATCCCCTGCATGCTAGTCAGCACACAACAGTGTAAGAGCAGGAATCGCTTGGTGCAAGCCTAGGAGTTAGTTGACATCATGGGGCGGTGTCAGGCATACTGTAAGTGGTTTGGAGCCCTGTTGCTCAGGTTTGCCCTTAGCTTAGCAGAGCTAAGCAAGGGGGTGTATCCGAGGCTGCTTAGCACTCTTTACATTGCCTAAGCGGGGGTGCGTGCTGTGCACAGGGTTTTAAAGTAAAAAAGGTAAACCAGGAAATAACAGCTCTGTGCACATTTGAGCACTGTGTTTGCATGGCACACCCCTGGGCTTAAACAGGAAGGCAATGGGAAGGGAAAACAGCAGTAGGAAGGTAATCTAGTAGAACTAGCATAGCTGGCAGGTGAAATGTATTAGAATCAGCCAATTACATATGCAGCAGACCAGCCCAGCCCAGAACACCACTATAAACTATGCAAACATCTTTCCCTCTGTTTGTTCCCACATACTTTACACCACCGGTGTATACAAGTGGGGAACTTTTAAAAACAAAACAACAAAATGATAGGGACTGCAATAGCTGTCATACAATAACATGTGGAAGAGGCTGAGGGTGGTGAGGACATGAATGATGTCATCCAACCCACAGTGAGGAGATGGAAAAGAGTGTACAGACCCATGGTAACCTACCAGGGGCTACATGAGCTGGAGATAGTGGAGCACTATAGGGTGGACAGGGACCTCCTACAGCAAATTGTTGAGCTGTGCTGGCCATTCCTGACAAACAGAACTAATAGAGGGGAACCCATCCCAGTGGATACCAAGGTATGTGTAGGCCTAAGAATACAAGCTACAGGTACCTTCCAAAGGCCAGCTGGAGATATCTTGGGGATCTCACAGGCATCAGCATCCTGGGTACTCCAGCAGTTCCTAGATGCCATGTCATCACATGCCGGTGAGCACGTATATTTCTCCAACACCCGTGAGGCGTTGGCCAGCAATATGCATCTCTTCCACCAAATAGTGAAATACCCAGGGGTAGAGGGTGCTATAGCCTGCATACACATATGCATCAAAGCACCACCCGGTGAGTGAGGTAGGGTCTACATCAACCACAATGGCTTCCCCTCCATCAACTGCCAGGTCATGTGCGATGCCCAGGGCATAATAATGCGTGCATGTGCTGGCTGCCCTGGAAGCTATCACTGTTCCCACATCTGGCATCTGATGCAGCTGTCCCAGAGATTTGCCAGTGGGGACATCCCTAACGGTCACCTAGTGAGGATGCTGGTTATGCACTGGAGCTGTGGCTGATGACACCCATCAGAAATGCACATACAACCGAACAAGAACTCCATAATGAGGCACATGCACAGACCAGAACTATAATAGAGAGTGTGTTTGGGATACTCAAGTCATGTTTCTGGTGCCTGGACACATCCAGTGGAGCCTTGCAGTACTCATCAGCTACATGTACTCATATTGTCATTGTATGTGCCATGCTACACAATATGATCCTGCGGAAGCAGCTGGAGCAGGAACAGCATGGGGCAGGGCCACACAGCCCCCCACCATTGCAAAGGTCTGCACAGACACAGAGTGACTCGGAGGAGGAACAACCTGAGTCTGCCCCAGTAGGTAGAAGGAGGCTTGCCCAGTATGCCCTGGCCTTGCAAAGAGGCAACACATAGCACATACACTGACACAGGAGGGACCCAGGGAATGACACCCCTCTCTGACTCACACATACAGTAAAAGGGATGCCAAACATGACACTACCTGTGCTCAACCATGTGTAGGGAGTGTACTATATGCATCCGACAAAGGCAGCCCTTCAGCACCACCCTCAATACTGGCACACCCACAAGGTAAGTCACTCAACTTACCAACTGTCGAATGTAGTAGAATGTGTTGTTACCTGTATCTACAGTATGGATGTGAGCATGCAAGGGAATCGGGTGGCTGAATGGGATGCCAGCAGATAGTAGACACCTGTAGTGGCAGCATGAGATCTGTAATAAATACGGGTGTCATCATAGTAGCTAGTACTACTCATGGTGACAAAACCTACTGCAGGAAATGTGCTGGGCCACGTGTGTCCATATGACACACACATGCCAGTCAGGGAGGTTCACATACCCAACAACAGTCACAGTCACAGTCAGCAGGACAAGTGTAGACAAACACAACAAAGGTTGTGCTAAGGCCACTAAATGATGCCTATGGGTAACCCCCCCCCCCAGGCCTACACAGACAGACTACACCAGGTCAGGTAGTGGGATGTTAGTTCTGAAGGGTAGGAAGTCAGAAACTAATATGTAGGTCAATCAAACGTAAGACCTGTAGTACACTGACATGCCTCTAGTCAGCATCATAGGTTAGGAAACAGAATGAAATGGTGTACCTGAAATACTAGTACAGTCATAGCAAATGTGTAGAAGTGTCAGGTGTGCCCCCCCAATCCTGTGTAGCAATGTAGAAACAGTCAGGTGTGCCCCCCATAGCCTATATAGACATGTAGTAACAGTCAGGTGTGCCCCCCCAATCCTATGTAGACATGTAGTAACAGTCAGGTGTGCCCCCCAATCCTGTGTAGTAATGTAAAAATGGTCAGGTGTGCCCCCTCATATCCTATGTAGACAATAGTAACAGTCAGGTGTGCCCCCCAGTCCTATGTAGAAATGTAGCAACATGTTTGTGTAGGTATAATACCAGTGGAGCACAGATGCCCAGAGGTGGCCAAGGCAGAAGGATAGATTGTAGCATTTGCACAATATGCAGGTATGTGTGTGTTAGGTTGGTGTGTGTTTCATATTATGTGGGAGTGGTCAGTATGTATGCATGTTGAGGTATGACCTGGTGGCCATTGCCCACTACTGCTGATGACAGGGCCAAGTCCTCACAACTGCAGTGCCAAAGACAATTCCCACCACTATAACACATGCTAGCAGAAAGCCATTGTAAATGTATTGTAGTAATATGTGTCACCATCAGAAAGATTGACATGGCATGGCTGTTGGGATAGACATACAAGCAGTACACAGGAGAATGTACCACAGACATACAATATATAATGTGTAACTATGAAATGGACACACCCTTGGAATTGTACATAAAGGTATGCATCACTTTATCTGGGCATGTAGTAGGGGATACTGGTGTCGTTAGGCCGAACACTTGCATATCACAAAGGTGGTCGGACTGATGTATTAGGAAAAAACTGATGTACCTGCACATGCCAGCATAACTGAAATGCCCCATGCATATCTGTGCATCAGATGCAACTAGTGCCCATAGCATACATGCATCCAGCTCACCAAAACACCACCCACAGGTACCTCTCTGGTCGTATCCCTGCTGTTGGGAATGGGTACAATATGACCCCTCCTGTATATGGCAATAGTGAAAGAATGCAGCATGCAGTGCAGGTGTCCCATGCAGGTGTGTCCCTACCTGTAGGTAGCACTCTGCCATCATCCACACCACCTGATTAAGACAGATAGAAAGTATTGGCATGAACACCTAGCACACCTACCCTGTCACCCCAGGGGAATATATGGTATGGCAGCCTAAGACTGTAGGACTGACAGAATGCAACAGCCTGCCATAGCTGGCCCGCATCAACACCAAATGACCTACAGGCCTCTACCAAAGGCCTGTGTCTCACACGTACTGACAATGCATGTTATGTCATAGACACCAAAATAATAACATAACACACTCCACATAAGCCATATGCAAGGCCATGTAGCCAAACCACAGTAACATGTCCACCGTGTCCCACTGCATGAACTGTAGACCCACACCAAAACACAGCTGTGATGAAGTGATAACCTTAAGGAAAGTATCAGAGACCGTATGCATAATATATGGAAGTGGATAGAATTATAGGGAAGGTGGGAGCTTGGCCAGCATGGAGTCTGCAAGGTCTGACACACAGCTGTGTGCACACAATATCCCTGGCTGCAAACACATAAATGGGTGACTACAAACCTGCCTGTACACCACAATAGGGGTAATGTCCTGACCCATGACCCCTGCCTCTGTGTAACCTGTGTGAATCTGTACAGCTGTGAGGTATTGCCACAGCAAGATAAAGCCATACTGTCATGCCGATGGATGTACAAGTATGGGAACCTCTGGCAGTACTGTACCAAGGTGCTGAACCGGATACACAACCCAGCAGCAAGTGTATGCAGCTCCCCTACCAGAATGGCATAACTTACCATGAATATGTAGGCATCTGCCCACAATACCAGACACAGCTGCAGTCACCCTTGTCCTCCAGGATATCACTGAGAGCAAGAATGTCCACCTAACAATACTTGAGGACATAAAACATCACTGTGTTTAACAGCGCACATGTCTGAATATCTCTGCTAACACCAGTACCATGTAGCAGAAGCAGCACAGACACAATCACCTACAGTACACACTATCCCCTGCACAGTTTGTCCCCATATTGCCAAATGATCTATGGATACCCTGCGGAAACAGTTTGCTATCTGTAGGTGCACAACACAATGGTCTGAACTGGAGTACAAACTACCTGGAATGGTTAAACACATTCAATACAGAAGGGCATACTGGGCATGCTCACACACTTAGAGAAATGAAGGCAATGTCAGACAACAACATACTGAAAGGTCATATTGGATGAAGGCAATGTCAGACAACATACTGAAAGGTCATATTGGGCATGCTCACACACTTAGAGAAATGAAGGTAATGTCAGACAACAACATACTGAAAGGTCATACTGGGCATGCTCACACACACAAACAAATGAAGTCCATGTCTGCAAACAATAGTGGACCATACATATCTGACAGTTGCAGATGTTAGTGCATACACTCCTTAGTATGCACCAGTCATGCTTTGCACACACATTGGATAGGAATACAGACATATATCCAAGGACAAAACACTATAATAAGCCAAAAGTAGACATGCATAAATGTGTGGAAGAGAGTGACTGTGACAAAGAGCCATCCATCATGAGGTCTGTCCCACTCAGCACACAGCCAAATGGCTACAACCACATGATGTGTAAATGTCACTCACTGTATTAATTAGCCACTGGCATCTGTCAGCATTACAGTTTATGTGGCGCAAGTGCTAGCTGTGCAACATGACTGTACAAGGCAGTAGTCATTGAGCAGCTGTATACACATACCTGTGAAATATAACCCTGTGTGTGGCTGCATGTGGTGTGTCAACCTCTAGATGAATGGGTTATGGCCCATGCACACACTCTGCCCTTCCCATAGCCCTACTATGACAAGCCTGCTGATGTCATTCACTGTGAAATACACCTTTGAGAAAGGTGTAGCCTAGTCATCTCCATGGCGTGCCCTATAACTGTGTAATGCTGTAGTGTGAAAAACTATTTAGGTAGGAGTTTTAATCCCAGAAATTGCAAGTTTGTGTGTGTGTGTCTCAGTCTGTGTAGGGAACAATTCTTTTTAGGCTAGTCTTGCTAACTACAATAAAAATGCCCTACTTTGGCATGGCTACTGATGTCATTCACTGTGAAATACACCTTTGGGAAAGGTGGATCCCAGTAATCTCTGTGACGTGTCCTATAACAGTGTAATGCTGTAGTGTGATATAGTACTCGCTTAGAGGTTCTATTCCCCCACATGGCAAGTCTGGATGTTTGTGTGTGTGTTCCTTTGTTTGTGTAGGGAACAATCCATTTTAGGCTAGTCACACTCACTACAGATCAAATGCCCTACTTTGGCAAAGCTGCTGATGTCATTCACTGTAAATACACCATTGGGAAAGGTGTAGCCCAGTAATCTCTGTGATGTGTCCTATAACAGCATAATGTTGTAGTGTGATTTAGTACTCTTGTAGGGGTTCTATTCTCACACATGGCAAGTGTGGATGTTTGTGTGTGTGCTCCTTTGTTTGTGAAGGGAGCAATGCATTTTAGGCTAGTCACACTTGCTACAGATCAACTGCCCTACTTTTGCAAGGCTGTTGATGTTATTCACTGTGAATTACACCTTTGGGAAAGGTGTAGTCCAGTAAACTCTGTGGGGCATCCTAAAACAACATAATGCTGTAGTATGATATAGTACCCTGGTAGGGGTTCTCTTTCCACACATGGTAAAAATGCATGTTTGTGTGTGTGTTGCTTTGTGTAAGGAGCAATGCATTTTAGGCTTGTCACATTCACTACAATTCAAATTCCCTACTTTGGCAAGGCTGCTGATGTCATTCACTGTGAAATATACCTTTGGGAAAAGTGTAGCCCAGTAATCTCCATGACACGTCCTGTAACTGTATAATGCTGTAGTGTGATAAACTAGTTAGGTAGGAGTTGTAGTCCCAGACATGGCAACTGTGTGTGTGTGTGTGTGTGTGTGTGTGTGTGTGTGTGTGTGTGTGTGTGTGTGTGTGTGTGTGTCTGTGTAGGAAGCTATGCCTTTTTAGGCTAGTCAACCTCAGTAAAATTCAAATGCCCTACTTCAGCAAGACTGCTGTCTTTCACTGTGAAATACACCTTTGGGAAAGGTGCAGCCCAGTAATGTCCATATCACATCCTATAACTGTGCAATGCTGTAGTGTGATAAACTAGTTAGGTAGGAATTGTAATCTCAGATATGACAACTGTGTGAGTCTGTGTGTCTCTATCTTTGTAGGGAGCAATGCTTTTTAGGCAAGTCACACTCAGTACAATTCAAATGCCCTGCCTTGGCAAGGCTGTTGATGTCATTCATTGTGAAATGCATCTTTGGGAACAGTGTAGACCAATAATCTCTGTGGTGCATCCTATAACTGTTAAATGCTGTAGTGTGATAAACTAGTTAGGTAAGAGTTCTCATCGCAGACATAGCAACTGTGTGTGTTGATGTGTGTGTGTCTCTGTGTAGGAAGCAATGCCTTTTTAGGCTAGACACACTCACTACTACTCAAATGCCCTACTTTGGCAAGACTGCTAATGTCATTCACTGTGAAATACACCCTTGGGAAAGCTGTAGCCCAGTAATCTCCATGGTGCGTCCTATAACTGCATACTGCTGTAGTGTGAT
Source organism: Protopterus annectens (assembly GCF_019279795.1). Lineage (NCBI taxonomy): Eukaryota > Metazoa > Chordata > Ceratodontiformes > Protopteridae > Protopterus > Protopterus annectens. Next base: position 367,362,039 of record NC_056733.1, read on the forward strand.
AAATTTGTTAGATAGGAGTTCTAATCCCAGACAAGGCAAGTGTGTGTGTGTGTGTGTGTGTGTGTGTGTGTGTGTGTGTGTGTGTGTGTGTGTGTGTGTGTGTGTGTGTTTGTGTATCCCTGTCTGTATAGGGCGCAATGCTTTTTATGCTAGTCACACTCAGTACAATTCAAATGCCCAGCGTTGGCAAGGCTGCTGATGTCATTCACTGTGAAATACACCTTTAGAAAGGTATAGCCTAGAAATCTCTGTGGCACGTCCTATCACTGTGTAATGCTGTAGTGTAATAAACTCATTAGATAGGAGTTCTAATCCAAGATATAGCAACTGTGTGTGTGTGTGTGTGTGTGTGTGTGTGTGTGTGTGTGTGTGTGTGTGTGTCTGTGTGTGTGTGTGTGTGTGTGTGTGTGTGTGTATCTCAGGCTGTGTAGGGAGCAATGCTTTTTAGGCTAGTCACGCTCAGTACAATTACAATGACCTACTTTGGCATGGCTGCTGATCTCATTCACTGTGAAATACACCTTTGGGAAAAGTGTGGGCCAATAATCCCTGTGGCGCATCCTATAACAGCATAATGCTTTAGTGTGATACAGTACTCTGGTAGGGGTTCTATTCCCACACATGGCACATGTGGATGTTTGTGTGTGTGTTCCTTTGTTTGTGTAGGGAGCAATGCATTGTAGGCTAGTCACATTCACTACAATTCAAATGTAAAATACACCTTTGGGAAAGTTGTAGCCCAGTAATCTCCATGCTGCATGCTATAACATTGCAATGCTGTAGTGAGATATAGTACTTTGGTAGGAGGTCTATTCCCACACATAGCAAATGTGGATGCTGGTGGGTGTGTTTTTTTTGTTTGTGTAGGGAGCAATGCATTTTAGGCTAGTCACACTCACTGCAGATCAAATTCCCTACTTTGACAAGGCCACTGATGTCATTCACTGTGAAATACACCTTTGGAAAAGGTGTAGCTCAGTAATCTCTATGGTGCATCCTATAACAGAGTAATGCTATAATGTGATCTAGTAATCTGGTAGGGGTTCTATTCCCCCACATGGCACGTCTGGATGTTTGTGTGTGTGTTCCTTTGTTTGTGTAGGGAGCAATGCATTGTAGGCTAGTCACATTCAATACACTTCAAATGCCCTAATTTGGTAAGGCTGCTGATGTCATTCACTGTGAAATACACCTTTGGGAAAGGTGCAGCCCAGCAATCTCTGTGGTGTGTCCTGTAACTGCATAATGCTGTAATGTGATAAACTAGTTAGACAGGAGGTCTAATACCAAACATGACAACTGTGTGTGTGTCTGTGTAGGGAGCAATGCCTTTTTAGGCTAGTCAACCTCACTAGAATTTAAATACCCTACTTTGGCAAGGCTGCTAATGTCATTCACTGTGAAATAAACATTTGTGAAAGTTGTAGCCCAGTAATGTCCATGGCATGTTCTGTAACTGCATAATGCTGTAGTTTGATAAATTAGTTAGGTAGGAATTACAATCCTAGAAATAGCAACTGTGTGTGTTTGTGTGTCTCTGTCTGTGTAGGGAGCAATGCTTTTTAAGCAAGTCACTCTCAGTACAATTCAAATGCCCTACCTTGGCAAGGCTGCTGATGTCATTCACTGTGAAGTACACCTTTGGGAAAGGTGTAGCCCAGTAATCTCCATGATGTGCCCTGTAACTGTGTAGTGCTGTAGTGTGATACACTAGTTATGTAGGTGTTCTACTCCAAGATATGGCATGTGTGTGTCTGTATTTGTCATTTGTATCTTGTGCTGAGGTGGCTGTGAGTATGTGAGTGGACACATTGTGGAGCATTTCCTATATGGTGGCCCTATTATATGTCACAATGCCCACCTTACAGGGATAACAGATGTGAAATAGCCGAGAGGCTTAGGTGCCAACCCATACCCCTACATGTAACCTCAAGGCCTGGCAAACAAAGTTAGCAACCCTTGTATTACACAGAGAACACTCTCAGCCAATGTCCCATACACAAACACACTTGCCTAGGCAACAACCGCTATGTTGGTAGCACCCTGCATATTGCCCACAGATAGTAACCATTGTGTGATTGCAGCAGACAACAGAAGGCATGGCACCCTGTGCATCAGTACAATAGGGATGTACATGCAGACATTGCGCTGTCACTATGTCCCCCACTGAACACCTGTCATGCCATCAAATGTGACCCACAAAGGAAATACCATGCCTTAAACACATGCCCTGTATGGACAGATGCCACTGACACCAGGGAATCCCTGTATCATGCTATCAATGTAGGTGCAGGGTCAACCTGCTGTCCTTTACTAGTTCCCACCACATGAGGCCAAGACTGGTACATCTAATGATAATCTGTGTACACAGCATGGGCTAGACACCCCAGGAACAGTTCCACATGTCACTGTACATGCATGTGGGATGTGTGCACATCCCAGACACTGCCAATGTCATAGAATAATGAATACACACATGGAAAGTAGTGCACAGCAATGGCCACACACAGTAGTTACCCAGATGACTGGATGATGAATATAATACCCACCTGTGTGGGCCAATCCAGACACTACACCTCTGAACCACACTGCAGACCATTGTCATGTGGCCTGATGCCAAGTTATACCCATCACCTAGCCTTGTATATCCATCTGGCACAGTCATCCACTACACACCCGTGAAGCAATGCACCCATGCATGTCAGTACTGGCACCCTGTGTCTGTGTGTGTGGTGTATGATGTATTTGACCACATTTACACTCACTACAACCCCCAATGGCATACTGATACCCTTGGCCCATATAACCTCCGGATAACACCTGTGGTGCATGTGTTACCTGCACAGTACTGTATTGTGGTAAACTAACTAGTGGGGAGGTGTATGCCTGACCCTGCTAAGTGTGTCAATGTGTGTGGGTCCCTGAGAGAGTGTAGCTGTGTTGACGCTGACACCTGTTCATGTGGACAGGCATGTATACTACAACAACCGAATATCATATCACTGCTACAGATGTCACTCACCATCGCATATACGTTTGGAGAGCTCCTCAACATGTAAGCTATGTGGCACATCCCATAACTGCATAGACGTGGTAGCAATATATAGTCAGGGATTTGATATTCGGTACTGATAGGTGTGTGACACAAACATGCTTAGGTTTTACTCTCCCACCCCCTCCCTGACTTATCTTTGCCTCTGTCTGCCTCTCTCAGTCCATCTCTGGTGGATGTGGAGACCTACACCTGCTTTGCTTAGGCAGCAGCTTGTGTTTCGTAAGTGATGCTCATGATCAGCTAATGGCCTCTGTATGAATTGCAGCCCTCCTCTAGCTGATTGTATGTAAAGCATTGTGGGAACATTCCCATAGCCAATTGCATGGAAACACACTCCAGTATCTAGTAACATCATGCTGGTGTTGGGACTTTTCATTCACTGTGAGCAGGACCTAGCTCTGTTCTTTGGCAAACAGCATCTCAGATGAATTGGGGTTTACCTTTAACAACATACACTGTGGAAACAGGTCAATACACAGGAGGGGGATGTGCCTGACATGACTACAGAATGTAAGTGGCGCTATTTTGCATTTGGGATAATGTTGGTTTAACAGGGTGTGTGTGGATATGGCTGGTCTACATCTTTTAATACCTGTCATGACAGTGCTATCTTTCTGAGGAAACCCTATCTGTAGAGTCATCTGCAGACTGGGCAGTGTGTGGTGACTTTTTGTATTACTCACAGAGCACCTATCAGCGAACTGCAGAAGCATAGTGTGAGGATTGCAGCCAGTACATGGTGAAAGACATGAGAGTTACTGACCTCATATCCCTCATAGGACATTTGTTGCAACAAACCTTGTTATAACACTAAATGTATGAGGTTATCACAGCAACATGTTAATATTGGCCCTGTGTTTGTGCCTCCAGCCACAACCCTGTCAACCTGTGTACATATGCCATGCATTAAGAGGTGCATATGTCCTGTACATCATAATTTATTGACGTCATATCTGATAACAAGCCAGTGAGATATCAGACAGCGACACATGTTATGCATAGTAGATGTTCTCTTGGAGGACATAACCTAGGCATTCTGTGGTTGTGTGTACAGTACTGAGGTCTGTGTACTTATGGTGACTGTTGACAGTGTGTTTATTGAGAATATGTACCTTGGCTTGTGTACAGACTGTGGTAGATGTCATTGTCCTTGGTCCTGTTATATATGATGCTACATGCTGCTCCACTGTATGTTATCCTATCGGCTTACATGTTTGTAGGGCCAAGCACACACATGTCCCATACCACAGACATGCATTGAACCACACTGTGTAGTGGCCCAGTATATGTAGAGTTAGTGTGTGAGTGGCACATATGAGGTTAGTGTTTATCAGATAGTCCATATACTGTAATATTACGCTAACTACCATATGTGGCTGGGTTCACATTGGTTGTGGTTATGCACTACCACACAGGTGTATTTTACTGTGTGCTGTGACATGCCTGTAGAGCCTGCTATATATGCAGGTACATGTGTATTCCCCCATACGATATGTAGGCCAGTGTTGCGGCAGTCTGCCTGTAGCCTGCACAGTGCTTTGTTACATGTCTAGCAGCTTAATGTACTTACCCAGTGTGATGAAATGCCCAGATACTTGCCAGATGTCCTGCTGCCAGGCCATCATAATGTATGTCAGACAAAGTAGTGGGATGCTGTACAGATGTATGTCACTAACTAGTAGATAGTATGTGACCATGGCACCCCTGCACCAGTGGTTATTATGTGTCAAAATAGACAGGGGTGTGTGAATGCATAACCTATGGGACAAATGTATACCAGTATTTACATGATATACCCATCTACATGGCTGTTAACAACCACATTGCCAGGCTTGGTCCACATGTCTTGCACTTAGGGGGTTCTGTGTATACCTCTGGACTGACCAAAGTGTGTCAGACTGTCCACATTTATTAGCCATATCTCTGCTGTAGTCCACAGGATCATTACTGTGCTAGCAGTGGTACTGTACTATGATCTCCTTAGGATGTCTGTCAGTAGCCAATGGCGCACATGTTGAAAGCAGACTGTACCTCCCACACACCACATGTCTGGGAAGACAACCCCTATCAAAGTAGCAATAGTCTACATATATACCTGCACTACATACCTGACATCCCCTTGCACTATGAGGTTAGGACTATTGGGGCTGAGGTAGGACTCCACTCCATGGTCAGGACATATGGTGGACATATATGTATATATAATCAGTCATATATCTATATAGATATATACACATATACATATCCACATACATAGCTGGATATGTATATGTATATATATATATATATATATATATATATATATATATATATATATATATATAAATATATATATATATATATATATATATATATATATACACATACACACACACACACACACACACACACACACACACACACACACACACACACACACACACATATATATATATATATATATATATATATATATACATATGAAGAGATGTACACATGCCCATATATATGTTGCACTATACAGATGTGTATACAGACATATGTATGAATATACATGTGTATGTATATGTAGACATATATCAACCTATTATATGTATATATCCATATTCCTGTCATGTGTAAACCTCACGGTTGTGTATACTCTCCCAGATGTATCTCACCGTATGTATCTGCTATGTGTACTTTATGTTAAAACAACATATGTGATACAACAGTCATATTAATAACAAGTACTACACAATTGTGGAAGTAAAGGCAATAGTTCAATACTAATCAATATGTGTATTGACAGATATCTTGGAAGAACAACAGCTGTCTTCACAGTGGTCATGGTGTAGTGGTTAAGTGTTGTGCTTTAGTGTACAGGGTCCTGGGTTCAAGACCTGCAAAGGCTGTTCATTTTGTTGCTAGGCAGAACAATGGCTGTTGGATACAGAGTGGTTAAGGCAGTTTTGAGCAGTTGTAAGCGGATTTGCTTGAAGCAAAGTGGTCCTAAGATATGGTTAAATGTATGGGTGCTTACACCATGTGGACTTCGCTTACCAGTGCGCAAATTTGCTTAGCTGTTATATTGCAGCAATGTTGATACCTGCTAAGCATGACTTAGCCCTGGTAACCAGTTCACACCATCCAGTATGATAACATAGCAGGGTAATGACATCTATAATAAGTGTATGGCATGCCATGTACAATTCATGTGCCTGTGTGCTGTCATTACATTAGTAAGGGGTGTGAGTGTAATGTCTGGGACACAGATGTATATGAGGCCTGTACAGCACTGTTATCCATGTGACTTTGTTACATACAGGGGTAGTAGCCCAGGGTAGGTGCTGTCACACTGACATGTAGTGTATCATGGTGGTACTATTGTTGACAGTTCCTACCCATGCAAGAGTAGAGTGCTAAATGTAGTACTGACAACAGGCACACCTGCAGGCATAGCTGGACTCTGAGGCCTCCCTGTGCTGTGTCACAGTATATAACCCCTACTGGGTAATGATCTGACATGTGGAATGTAACTGTAGACTACCGTCTGTACAGTACATGATAGTGAGGGCTCCTGACATGTAGTTATGGCATACATATTTTTGTCAAATATCTATCTGTCAACACATTCATCCTACTGCATAGCTACTTGCCAAGCTGATGATTGCAGTCCCTGTACAGATGTGCAAATGGCAGGTATTTTGCTGGGATATGTAAAGGCATCCTAAGCTTGACTGACCCTGTGTGCACCACATGCTATGGGTACCTCCACTACAGTACCACAGTTAACTGAACATGCTTCGGTACAGGTTACAACAAAATATATCTATGACATGTCAAATATGCATAATCTACCTGTACCTATGTGGATGTATATGCAACAGTGGTTTACTGATGTGCCCTGTGGCCTTACCTGCACGCTCCTCGGTCAGTGTGTGGGTGGCACCCACCTCCACAAAGCTGTCCGACGGTTCGTGGCTGTGCGGATAGCCAGGTGCCACAAGGCTGGCTAGGAGCTCCTCCACTCTTGTCAGGGGGGCTGGATGGCATGCCCCACCCTGTGGCAAGGTGATCCCCCAGACTTCAGCAGCATGTGACAGGCATTGCGAATCAGGTCAGAACAATGATGCCGGACCTGCTCATAACTGCGGTTGTGAAGTCTGACATCATTGACCCTGTGGACTAGGTCATTCCACAGGGCGGTCAACTCCTGCTGATCATGGATGGCCTGGCCAAACAAGACTGCATAGTGCTGTATGAGGTCATTCAGCAGAATGTCATTTTCAGCTGCTGTTTATGCTGCCAGCCTTCCATGGGACATCGTGCCTGAAAGACATAAAGATGGATACAGGTGTGAGCAAGTCATGCAGCAAGGTTGCCACAGTTCTTAATACACATCACTGTCACCCCCCACCATATTTGTGACAACAAACTATACACACAACTCAAAGGTATGGTTACAGCATACCTACCAGTGGGGCAGATATTGTACTGTACCACGGTTTGTGCAATGTGTTTGTAGCCAAATTCCCTGTGTGGGCACTATCATTGCTGGTCTGTTACAGACTTTTCATCTGCATGAAATTGTCAGAGCCACAATGGTTCCATATATTCCTGTGGTATGCTTGCTATGTGTTTGCTGCATATTTGACATTCTGTGTTATTAGGGTTATCTATGCATGCTGTTGGACATGTTCCAGGATTGTGTAGACTATTACTACCGACATATTTTCTATAACAGTGACACAATAGCATGTATATGTACTATTGGTCAGCAGAACCACCTCTCCAAACTGATCTGCCCATGTTACCAGGCCACATCACATGTGTGACCCACCCTGGGGCCTCCTCATGTACTGGTCCAGCAATACTGTCAGGTGGAACCAACTCAGGAGATGTTATCTCCTGCCGGGGGCACACACAGAGATGTTCCTATCCCCTGAGGTCAGGTCCAGGGTCTGTTCCATAACAGGCTCCACAGACATATGTGGGATGTGCTACATCACCTTGCGGTACCCAGTACACATTCACAGGGCCCACATGCTCCTCCTGCTCAGCCTCCAGGCCAGGCACCTTTGGGATGTGGACTGCTGTTGTGAGTAGCAGTGGGTGGGAGGCTTGTTCCCATTGTGTCCATATTGGGGCCCATGGGGCATCCACATCACAGACCACACACACAGTTCAGGGTGTTTACCCACCACATGTGTCACATACCACCCCTGTAGGCTGTCCTCTATATCTACCAACCCTGACCACCTTCACAACTATACCTACCATACTTCCCCATATTCCCATTCTATACTTCACAGACAAGGGCAATGTGATCCCAACAAGGGCGCCATATGTGACGTACACATCCATGTTGCACACACTGACAGCTGTAGATATCTGTGTGTATTGCTATGTGTGCTGTTTCCTTGCACATGGCATGCAGCACTGTGGTGGTAATATAGGGGACATGTATTTACATGCATATATATATGTGTGTGTGTGTGTGTGTGTGTGTGTGTGTGTGTGTGTGTGTGTGTGTGTGTGTATGTAGACATGTGCATATAGGTATATATCCACATATGTGTAGATATATATGATGTATATATGTGTTCATATATATGTCTACACACAGGTATCTGTATATTTGTGAACATACATGTATATATATATATATATATATATACATATATATATATATATATATATATATATATATATATATATATATATATATGTACACATATGCATTCCTATATGTGGGGTACATTCAGACATCAGGTCCACAATCTCACAACACCTTCCTGCACAGCTGCACTATTTTGCCTTGCTATAACACAGACAGGTGCCGCATATGGATACAGCCTGAAATTGGGGGGGTATATGTAGGACCAGATTGCAGGTAACCTTATTACACACCTATGGCATTCCTGCATGCTACAGAGGTGGGCTGTGGAACCCACGTGCCCATCATTATGGCATTACTTCCACCACCAGCTATTGGTCCTGTAATATACATACTTCCCATTGCACAACACACACTATGATGACTTATATCTTATCAGTCTGCATGGTTGATGGATATGGCCCACTACCCACAAGGACGGACTCAATTGTCCTTAGCAGCTGTTCAGCTGGACATCATTACAACAACAACACCTGAAGGCACATATAAATCATTCCACATCATCTATCCCATTATTATGGATGGAGTACTATGGTCAATTACATACATATATACATCACATACCTGTTCTGGGAATGATGTCTCTTCTGAATGTTTAGCTTGATGTTTTTTTTTTTTTTTTGTGCCTTACATGCACTCTCTCTTACTCTCTGTCAGTCTCTCTCCAGTATATGGAATGAGCTGTTTTGCATAGATTGCAGCATGGAATTTGTAGGTGATGCACATGATCAGATGATGGCATCTGCACCAATCAATGTCCAGAGGCCAGTTGTACACATGCAGAATGCTGTGTAGTACTTCAAATTACCATTGGCATGGCAGCCAACTACTGTAGGTGTGGTCACTTTACCTTTCCTGTATGATGGACATCCTTCATGTGTGTGGGCAGCAGTGTTACAGACAGCAGGTAGCAATACATCTTACAGGAGAACATGCTCACTCAGCCAGCTACAAGTATTTAGGAGGGTCCAGAAATACAGACAGGGTGTGAGTAGTGTTGTTGTATGCATTGTATAGCACTGGTGTTACAGGGTTTGTGTGTACATACTAGTTTAACTTGGAATGCAGTCTGTCTGCATAGATCTCAACTGTGGGCCACTTGATGGCCAGAGGTGTGCCTATTATGTTTTGTCTGTCCACCATAGGTTCATAGGTTCATTGTTTGATACTAGGCTATCTGCTCTAGGGCATTTATAAACCTAGCCAGAGTGTGTTGGCTTTCGTCACCCTTTTAGATTAGTTGACTGTGCCTCTGTATAGTAGGTCACAGAAGGCAGCTTTTTTAAGGTTAGTTTACTGTACCTCTGTCAAGCAGGGACACAGAAGAGATCCCAGGGGTAAACTTACATTCTCCCATCCACTCATCAAGATTTCTCTTGAAGAGGGTCAGTGAGGGGCTCTGCCTAACATGGATTGGGATTTTGTTCCAGAGTGAGGGGAGCCTCTGGGATATGAATCTGTCCTTCCAGCATGTCCTATTTATTTCTGTGCTGAGGCTGAAGTCCCTGGTGGCTCTAAGGGATTTGGATTTCCTGAGGTGAAGCATGTCCATTAATTCTGGGTTGGACATGGCTTTATACGTCAGACACAGATCGCCTCTGATTAGGCGGTACGCAACTGAGTAGAGCTGGAGTTTCTTTAGCTGAACTGCATAGGGCATCTGTTTGAGCCCCTTGATCCTCTTGGTGAGATACTTTTGGGGTCTTAGCAGTTGCTGAAGGTGTCAGGCAAGGTACATCCCAAACAGGGCATTGTACTCAATTATGGGCCTGATAAGTGATGAGTGGAGGGGCACAATGACCTCTCTTGATCTAGATATGAACCCTTTCATGATAAGGTGGGCTATATAGAAGGTCTTTCTAACCACTTTGGCAACGTGATTGTCAAATGAGAGATTGCTATCTACTTGGGTCCCCAAGTCCCTAATTACTTCTTCCGTACTTAATGGATTACCACCTATGTGGTAATTTGTGGGCACTTTGTTTTTCCCAAAGGGGATGACTATGCACTTTTTGGCATTTAGCTTTAGGCCATGGCTCTGTCACCAGTTATCCGTCTCTGTGAGACCCTTTTGGAGGATGCTTGTGTCAGCTAGAGAGTCGATTACAGCACCCAGTTTGCAGTCATCTGCGAACTTGGTCAGCCATAGTCCACCTGTGTTAGCCTGTACCTCAGAGAAATATATACCGAACAAGAGAGGTCCCAGAACTGAGCCTTGTGGGACACCACTTGTAACTGGTTTAGAGTCTGACATGGCACCTGCTATTCTGACTATGTGGGTTCTATCCCCGAGCCAGTTTGCAACCCATCGTCTGACATAGGGGTTGATATTTAAGCTGGTGAGCTTATTTATGCATGTCAAATCACAGGTCTTGTGTCAGGTATATCACTGGCAGTGTGTGTGCTGAGTGCTATCAGTACATGGCTACATCCATTTATGTTTCTAACTTCATATTCCTGACTAAGGGTATGTTGCAGACTATCCTGTAACACCAGCAACTTGCTTAGTGTATGACAGCAGTTTTACACATATGAGCCTGTGTTTCAGCCTCTATCCTCCATCTACATACCGGGCTTTGTACATATGTCATGCTGTCTGGGGTTATGTAGTGGGCTGTGAGTATGTCATGCTGCCATTCCTGCCATCAGTCCACTGCTGTTGTGTCACCCACACATACTGTGGGGTTGGGTCGATATATGTGTGGGCTTCACCTATACAATACAAGTGTGCCCTTATGCACTCCAGAGGCCAGTGTATGTAACAGTGGTATATGGCCCTGTATTATTGAGTCTAGGGGGGATGCACCATAATGAACCTAGGCTGTTACAACATGTGGGGGTATCAGGGGTAAGCTGCCATAAGGTGTCAGGATGTACATTACCATACATTTCACCTTGGGTAAATGCAGGCCTACTGCCTCCTGCCATACAGACTGTTCTGTTTGTCAGTGTGATTGTGATGGTGTCAGTTATGCCTTGTTATGTAACAGATACATCCCACTGTGTCAGCTGAGGCCTTTACCCCCTAGGGATTGTGTACACAGTGTAGATAGAGGCTGCTGGACTATACATCTGCATTACTTACTGTTGATTGATTGATATCCTGTGGCCCAGTCTGTCTTTACTATTGTACTACTTGTAGGCCTCAGCCTGGGCATGAACTTATGTAAACCTTTCCAGACTATTGTATGAATATAACTGTTTCACAGTTGCATTACTCTGTTTATATGTATGTCATTGTCAACAGCTATATGACATGGCATATACAACTGTAATAGTAGAGAAATAAAGCTTTCCCATGTTTGCAAACCTGTGTGTGGAGTTATATCCTGTGACCTCTATGTGGGTATATGTTGCAGGCAACAATTGACATTTGTATGGGTGGCTCATACAGTGTCCAGTTGGTAAGGTGGCAACTGTAGGTATAGTAGCTGTTCCATATTGTGTGCACATTCTACATATGTATCTTCCTATACATATCTGTGTGTGTATGTGCAGTTACTTATATATCTATATATATGCATATATGTGTCTGTGTATATGTATCCTAGGAATGTTGATTCCTTCCACATTGTACATTCCATATGGTAGCCAGACTGTACTGCATATGTTACTGATACCAGCCTGACATCATACAAGTGGGATGGAGTACTGTTAACATCTTGTGCCTATGTTGTGTCAGGTCCTGGTTATGGGATCTGCAACAGCTGGTATTGTATTGCAGGGCAGACATGTTTGGCATAGGGGGTAAATATCTATACATACAAGACGTATGGTTTTTGGGCCCCCCTCAACCCCATTAACGGTGCATGTGGACATATATGTTTTTGTTATGTTCCCTTTTATATCTATAGATGTATGTCTGTATATACCTGTATAGATATATATTTATGCTTACATATATATATATATATATATATATATATATATATATCTACATATATGAATATATCTAATATATATATGTATATATATATATATATATATATATATATATATATATATATATATATATATATATATATATATATATATATTTATATACACACACACACACACACACACACACACACACACACACACACACACATACATCTACATGTTGAAATACATTTCCTGTACTGTTGAATGACTGGGCTGGATGATATGTTTGGAAAGGCATCAAGGTTATGTGTATCTGACATAGCTTAGTGGTAAATCACTTTGGCTATGGTGTGCAGGGTCCTGAGATCGAGCATTGCAAAGGATGCTTATTTTGTTGCTGGGCAGAACAAGGGCCATTGGATACAGAGTGATTAAGGCACGTTTAAGCAGTTGTAAGCAGGTTTGCTCAAGTTTGCGTGAGGGTAAGCACTCCTAAGCTCTGGTTAATGATGCTTACAGATAGTTAGCTTCAATATTGCTTAACCTGTGTGCACATTGCTTACCCCCACACAAATGGGCTTAAACCCACTTACTAGTGCTTACATATGCTTACTCCTCCTTACTACTGCTTAATAGTGCTTACACTTGTTTATTAGTGCTTACTCCCGCTTACCACTGCACTAATTTAGACAGTAGTAATGGTTCTTGGGAAGGTGGGGGATTTGGAAGCTGTATGCAGTTACCATTCATTACACATTTGACCTTCCATTTGTATCCCTGATTTCTGTGTACATATACTATATGGGGCATATGTGATTATCTGTGGACTTTGCAACATTATGACACTGACACCTCACATCTGCATTTAATGCAGTACTCCAGTTCTTAAATTTATGTTATTTAGTAGGTTATGCGACTAAAAATATTGGTCAAAATGTGATTTGACATGGAAAATGGAATGTGCTGCAGTGGGACTCGAACCAGGAATGACTGCTCTGCCCTATACACTATTGCTATACTGCTTCATTTGCATATAACTTCCTTTTTATCCTCTTCTGCCATTTAAGCTGCATTAACCATAGCTAAGTGATGGGCAAACCCCTGCACCTATGGCTAAACTTAATCTGTTTCATAAAAAAATTAAAAGGATCTTTATATTGCTTGTGTTTACTATTGCTCTTGTACATGTGGGGGGATGTTGCTGGGGGTATGCGGACACCTATGAGTGATCTCGTTCATTCTTTTGAGCTTTCTGCTGTTTTTGATTGCAGGGGCGTGTATATTCTGGGAGCTCTGCTCTCAGACACGCCTACTGCACTCTTACACTCTCTGTGTAAGATTAGGAGCTCAGGCTTTGTTAATATGCATGGCGCACTGCCGTCCTGCTCCTAAATGGCCACTTCAGTGCAGGAATAAGCTATTCATTCCTGCATGGAAGATTAGTAAATCCGGGGAAAAGTGTTTGAAAAGCTTTATGGGAATCTTAAGTCTGTATTCACAGGTGTGTGGACAAGTAGAGAAGAGCTATAGTGCTGTCTTTTCTGAGAAGATAAGTCAGATAAATCTAAAGTGTGTACATTTGGGTATACAGTGGAAAAGTGATGCATTGCTTTGCTTTGGGAGTAGAAAATCAGGCAATTTTTAAGTGTGTGTACTCCTGTGCTGACTACAGCAAGGGTTTTAATCTAAATGTCTAAATGCAAAGTCTAAGCAATGAGTAATATACTATTGAAAGTAATAGTCTTCTATTTCTGAAACAGTTCAGAGGTACTAGTGAAGCTTATCCAGTGCTACCACGTTTTGAAACAGTTTAAATTATCATTGCATAGAAGTAAACCCAGTAGAATGTTTGCAATGTGTTGGTTGCTCTGTGAAGATGGCATCAGGAACTGTGTTGCCTGTATATGAACTGTGTATTAGAAAGAAGGCAACCTTTGATTGTTGATTTTTACTGTGAAAAAGAAAAATTCAGTCACTGATTGAGTGTAAGGACATTAGCTCTATAGTATGCAGAACTAAATCTTAAAATGCTGAGAAAAAAAAATTCAGAGTCAGAGTATGGTACCTTTTAAGAGTGGAAATGGCTACTGCTTCAGCCAGAAATTTCTTGCATTTCTGATTTTTTTGGGTGTTTCAGAAAAGAGAACATCAGCATTTGCTGATATCTTCTGGAAAAAAATATTTGTCATTCTGAAGTATACTGTTTTAGTAGAAACTGCTGACAACTTTGTGTTTGCTTATTAAAGAGTATGCAGATTGTGAAAAGCACTGATGGATTGTATTTATATTTATATCTTTTGTTGACTGTATGAACGGTGAAGTGTTACAAAGAACTGAACTTTACTGTGTTATGTCTGATGCAAAGTATATACAATACTGAATCTTTCAGGATGTTGCCTATAGGAAATATTATAATTTCAGACAACAATGAATCTTGTCATATCTTGAAAACTTCAGAATGTTTCACAGTTGGACTAAAAAGCAAATAGAGACAATAATTATACTGTAATAACTTTCAAAATAATACTAAACACAACCCTAAAAAATTGTGGATGCCCATTAAAGAAATCTTACAGTCCGGAGAAAACTTCAACCCAAACCCCTCTCCAGATAACTTACCACTCAAAACTGCAGTACACTGCAACTCTTATTAGACAGTATAGCATCTCTAACCAAGGATTCCACAACATCTAATCCCAACCCTGCCCAACAGGCACATACCACCATATCCACTTTCACTTTCAAACCTGTGGCCCCATCCTATATACAACTACTCTTAGACAAACTTCTTCAGCTCATGTCCTTCTAAGTGAGTATCTAAAAATAGCAGCCAGTAGCATTGCCTATCCTGTCTCAGTCCTTATAAACAGTAGCATTGCCTATCCTGTCTCAGTCCTTATAAACAGGTCAGTCCAGGAATCCCATGTTCCATCCCTCTGGAAAAAGTCACATATTATCCATCTGCACAAAGGAGGAAATTTTACAGACATTAATAACTTTAGACCTATAGCAATCTTACCTGCCCTCTCCAAAATACTTGAAAAATGTATTCAAAAACAATTGCTAGTCCCTCTCCGACAGGAAGAACTCCTATCCCTTACAGAACATGACTTCCATCCTTCACATAGTACTAGTCCTGCCCTTCTAACCTATACAGATAGTGTCAATAAAGCTAGAGATAATGTCAAACTAATCTCTTCTTTATTTATAGACTTGCCTAAAGCCTTCAACACAGTTTGTCACAGCAAACTTCTACTTCAAATGTCCTCACTTATTCTTTTTCATCCCGCCCTTCTGTCATTCAGAAGCTACCTGTCCAATAGGTAACAGTCAGCAAAATGGTACTCCACACTTTCTACTTACCACCCATGAGGGTCTATCATTCATCCCTACCTCTTTATCATTTGCACCAGCACCCTCTATACTTCCATACAGCAGGCCACTCTAAGAAAGAACACAGAGGACTACTCTCATTTCCACATCTGACAACATGATACACCTAAAAAAAATTACTCAAGAAGCATTAACAGCCGCTGAAACATGGCTTCATAACTCACAACTCATGCTCAACCCAACAAAAGACCAAACTACTACTTTTTTTCCTTAGATCCCTCTCACATGAAAATCTCTTGATAATATAACCATTGAAGTCACTTCCCATAGCAAACTATTGGGGGTGATAGTGGGTGATAATCTTACATTTGACCTGCATATACAAAATTGCCTAAGAAAAACGCATCAGAACCTAAGGATGCTTTACAGAGCCTAAAACGTTCTCACTGATGCAAGTACTTATCTCCTCCCAATTCTTCTTTATGGCATTCCCATCCTTACTAACCTCCAGGCTTCACAAAATTTAAAACGTAAACAATGCTTTAACGAAGTTGATAAATTTGCAGAACATAGCCATTTCAGATCCCACTACTGTATAACACTGAAAAGCTTAAATTTAGTAGAGCTGTCACATCAACTAGCATATACACAATGTCTTACCATCTATAAAACTGTCCAGCACTAAAAAGCATTCTATATGATTATGTTCTCAGTTCGGAATTGCAATCCAGTGACCAAAAACTCCTGTCTGTCTACACACTTAGCAAATCCGCTGGGTACTGTCTGTACTCATACAAGGTTGCTAAGGCCCAGAACTTCTCACCTGTATACATCAGGTCAATACCCTCCCTACCATCTTTCAAAACCACTCTGAAAGAAGTCCTAGCTAAAATCTGGCCTATTCTCAACACCAGGACAAACTATATCCCTAAATGTGAACAAGTATGTTTTCATTCTTTATACCACCTTAATGTCTCTTTTTCACTTACTTCCATACTGCTATCTAATTCTCTTCCCTGACTTTCTCTCTAAATATACCATAAACCTGTTTTCCCTCACTTCATATTGCAATTCTTGCTTGTATTAGACTAAGTTACCTTTAATTTCTCTACAAACTGCCTAAAATTTCTCTAAATATTAAATGATGGTCATATACCATATATTGATTCTTAACCAATGTTTTTATATTAATTTGTTGTAATTATTTAAAATACAAATGTTTTTGTTTTATTTTTGAAGATTGTATAATTATTGTTCTTAAAATGTTTTGTAATAATTTGGAGCTTTTCTCCCCGGACCTTTGCTGAAAATGAGCTTCTACTCAGTTGAACGTTCCCGGTAATCACATGTCATTAAATAAGTTAACAAATAAATAAATAAATAAAATTGCTAGATGCTGCAGTCATAAAGTCTATAATTTTATAAAATACTACATTATATTGTTAATATCTAAAGAGTAGTGAGAAATCTATAG
This sequence comes from Protopterus annectens, assembly GCF_019279795.1. NCBI lineage: Eukaryota > Metazoa > Chordata > Ceratodontiformes > Protopteridae > Protopterus > Protopterus annectens. Next base: position 367,379,403 of record NC_056733.1, read on the forward strand.
TAAATTGTATCAGACATCTGCATATACAAAACAAATCTTTCTGACTAGTAGAGTCTTAATACTGAAGAACTGGTATACCTACAAGAATATTTGCCTTGTGTTCATACTGAGGCTTGCTCCAACGATAAATGTAGATCTTCAATACAGTCAAAGGGTAGACTTCAAAAGGAAGTTATTTGTGGTGTTATACTAAAAACTTGTAAAAGGGATGTGTGTGATAAAATTATTTTATCAAAAACACTATTGGTATTTAATGAAACTAAAGGTGACATATTTTTTAAGTGAAACCCTCTGACAGAAACAGAAGTGTTTATTCCTGGCAAAGTAATGCATTGCTGATTTTGAAAGGCTGGACAAGTTTCTGTATTATTTTTTGGTGGAATATACTGGACTATGATGCTGATTTCTTTGTCGTTATTTAGTTTAAAGAAAGGGATGAGGGGATCAGCAATAGAGAATTTGCAGACTGTGTTTGGACAGGGTGAAATTTCAAGTGAATTAGTAAAGAAGAGACCTACTTTTTTGCAAGGCAGTCAGCTCTGATATTATAGCAGAAGGAGTTATTTCAGAGTATGTTATGTGTGGCTTGAGACATGTTTCAGACACAGCAAGTATATGTGGGGAGTAATAGGATAGCCAGGCATGCAGTTCAAACATTGTTGTATATACTGCATGTATTCATAAAGACAATTTTTATTAGCTTTGGGCTGTGGGGCTGGTGTTGTTGGATATTAGCAATCGTTTGGTCAGTGGAGATTATTGGACAACAGTAAGGGTATGTAACTCCGCTGTTTCTTGGACCATGGTTAAGGTGTATGCCCCTGCTTAAATATATTTTAATGAAAACAAAGATAGGTCATTTCTATTTTTTATATCCTATTTTAGTTTTGGTTTAAATGATGCATTTTTGTTGGGATTTTAATATTTTAATTTAAGGTGATTGCTAGGGTAGTCTGAAGAGACTGGATATTATTAATGGTAAAGTGACTATGGTGATTGTATTGGGAACCGTACTTGTGTGAAGGAGGAACTAGAATTTAGGAAGATAGTTTAGTGTGATAGGAGTTTAAATTACTGAGCAATAATGCCCAAAAGGGTGTGTGTTAATGTGTAATCAATGCCCACCCAGGGGTGTTATAAGGCCCAATGCCAGAGATCGAAGGCCTCTACACCTCTGCAAGGGCAATAATTACACATTAAAACACACCATTTTGGGAATTATTGCACTTAGACAATGGGCTCTCTGTAAATTTACGTTTTACTTACTTATGTATTTTCTTAAGTACTATTTTTTTAATGTATTTTTGATGTAAAATAGTTCCTCCACTTAATGTTTCAGAATGGCTGTAGTATATGTTAATGGTGTTGGAGGAAGCATTTTACATCCAAATTTAACTCTCATCTAAATTCTACATTACTATGGATATACACTAAATATACTAAATTAATACTGTTGGTCAAAACTCTTCTTGTATATATGTAAATATACTTGTTTCACTGAAAAAAAAATTACTATCTGTATGCATTGCTGTTCTATTGTTTAACTTTTTTGTATAACAGCTTGCTGTTACATTTTTGATTGCAACGTTTGAATTTTCTGCAATTTGTTTATGTAGTGCAGCTTTTCTCCTCGGGTCTCCACTGAAAATGGGCCACAAGCCCAGCTGGACAAACCCGGTTAACAAATGTCAATCAATAAATAAATAAACACTTTAAAAAAATCCAGGTATTTATATTTTTGGTCCCTTCCTCCTAAAAGGTTTGGTTTATTGCCAGTCATTGAAGACAGAAGTTATTAAATAATAATAAACATTAGAGTTTCAAAGTTTTATTTCCTTCAGATAATGACATACATTTGAGTTTCAGATTTCATATCCTTCAGAAAATACATGCTAACAACACAAATCTTGTTCTTCTATCCATAAGGGATAATTGGCTAGGCTTAAAATGGCTAGGCTTAAAGTACTGAACTATGAACTATGAACTATGAACTATATTTAAAATGCGTTCCTATTTCTTAGCATTCAACCCCCCCCAATTATGTCAGGCTTTGTCCAGATTTCTTGTGCTAAGAGGTTGGCAGGTATGCCTAAGCAGTGAAAAGGTACATAAAACTGCTACTACTGCCAGGGATCATTCTCTCACTCTCTCTCACGCATGCTACCAGGGATCATTCAATCACTTTCAGCTTCACTCACACTCTCTCTTTCTATCTCTCTCTGTCTCACACACACACACACACACACACACACACACACACACACACACACACACACACACACACACACACACACACACACACAGTCTATCTCAGCTTTCATGCATGCATTCACTCACACATGCAAAGAGAAACATAAACACATATACACACACACTTTTATGTTACGCTAGAGTGATCACTCTCTCTCTCTCTTTTACTCTCATATACGCATACACTCTCAAACACATGCTTTATTTTAATTTTTTTCTTTTTTTTTGTTTTACACTCGCTAAACAGCAGAAATGCTGCATAGTGTGTATAAAATAATGGCTCACTTGCTCTCACTTACAGACATGCATGCATACACTTGTACACAAACACATAAACAAACACACACACACACACACACACACACACACACACACACACACACACACACACACACACACACACATACACACACACACACACTCACACACACACACTCACTAAACAGCAGAAGCGATCTCTGCACCCCTGGAAGGGCATTAATTGCACATTAACTCACACCCTGGATGGCATTATTGCAATTAGACAATGGGCTCTCTATAAAATTGTTGTGTTTTACTTACTTATTTTTTAAGCGCTGTATTATTTTTTTTTATATTTTTGACGTAAAATCGTTCCTCGATCTAATATTTCAAACTTTCCGTAGTATATGTTAATGGCATTGGAGGAAGATATTAAATCAAAAATATATAAGAAAATAATATAGTACTTAAAAAAAGTAATAAGTAAGTAAATAAAACATAACAATTTTACAGACAGCCATTCTCTCTCTCTCTCATACACAGTCACTTCTGCTTTCATACATGTATTCACTCACACAAGATCACTCTCACTCTCCCTCTCAATCTCTCTCTCACACACACAGACAGTTTTCTCTGTTATTCATATACTGCATTCATGTACACACAGACACACACAGACAGGAAAATAAACACACACATTCACATACATGTACCTTGTTCTATTTTTTTATTTTATTGTATTTTTTTACACTCGCTAAACAGCAAAAGTGCTGCTTAACAAGTGTAAGAGTAATGGTGGCCATTAGTTGTTTAGTAATCTGAGCTCCACAGCATCCTGATATGCTGCTGTGAAGTGGCAGACTCATTTTCCATTGAGCATTACTTGTACATTAATACCCCGCTGGAGAACGTTCATTCGCCAATCAGGGTGCTGATGTACAATTTGCCCATTCTCTAGTAAAGCGTAAGGATAGGAGTATCATTATTGTTGTAGGAAGTAGAAGTTTATAATTGAGTTAGTGAAATGCATACATGGAGATAAGTGTATAAGTTAGAGGCAGGGGCATTAAAAAACAAGTGATGAGAGGTGAGTGGTAGGAGTCTCAAATGTGCATTGATTGTAATTGGATGAGTTGTAAAAGAGGTGGAGTTATGTAAGGTATAAGAGTAGTGATAGTGGGGGTGAGTGGGAGTTGGGAGCAGGATAGAGGAGCAGAATAAGTCTGAGTGGTAGCAAGGGTGAATTGAGTGGATTAGATGATCAATGGAGTCCTATCTAAAGAAAACAATCCATGCGGATAGTAGAAGGGAAAAATGTATCTGAGATGGTAATATCTCAACACAAAAGTAAAGTGTTAGTTTGGAGGCATGAAGTTGAAGTTTCCATAAAGCCACTATTAACAAGGAAGATTCAAGGTATTTAACGAAAGACTATACATTACTTATAGGTTGTGTCCATTTAAATTCAGAATGGTCAGAATCACTGCATTTAAGTTAGACAACAATAATGTTAGCTATAGATCACACCATCTTAAATAAAAATAACCAAGATAATTTTCTGCCTCAGTCCACACATAATATGTTAAATGCCACCTTGAATAAGACTGGGAGCATCTTGTAATGAAGTAAGACAACAGCAGAACTGGCATACTGAGACACATGAAAATTTATAAAATACATTAAACAACAGTGAGAATCATCCCAACAGTGATTCACCTTTATGATAGTTGCTGAAACTGAAATTAAGCTCCTGAGAGTATGAGAGAAAACTGTAAAACACAGCAGAAAAGTTAAAGCTCAGAGAAATAATAGACTAAGTCTAAGTTTATCCCAATAAGCAAAGCTGCTCTCAGCTGGGGCATATTGCCAAATATTGCAACAAATGGAATAATAGCCATGTACTAGGCCATGGGCCAGCTGATGTGGGATTTGAATGGCCAATGATGTTTATATGAACATGTCTGCATTAAAGGGGGTTTAAGTAGTATAGTGCCCCCCCCCCCCGGTGACTGCTGTTGGTATATGGACATACACTTTTATGGCCAGATACATGGAGGATCCTTCTCTTACCTGAGTTTAGGAGGTCTCAGGCCCATTTTATGTATTTCATTTTGGCAGCAATGTAAGTAGACTGGTCAACAGACCACTTTAGCCATGATCTATTGTTATGAAATGGATGGTTAGAGAAAGCGAGATGGAGAGACACAGCTCTGACTGGCAGAGAATAAAAGTACTGCAGAAAGATGCACAGACAGTAGTCTGCACAGAGTATTGAAGATGTTGGCCTCTGATAGAAAGACTAAGAACTGGAGAAACACAGACAGGGAAATCTAGGGAGTAAAAAACAAGTAACAAAGGCTTTGATTCAAAGTTTATTTATCAGAGAGGGACCACCATCTAAAAGACGATTTTCTTTTGTAACACTTTTTAAGGTGACGTAATTTAAAAATAGTTCTTCCTACTTTTCATTTTCAAGTGGGTAACTCATTATAAATAAGGTGTATTTTGAATAAAAAAGCAGCAGTATTTTTCCCTGTTTGATAGCACTGAACCACAGTTAGGCACATAACTATGCACAACTGCATGGACTTGCACATGCATTAGCATACACATATATACAAGACTCATAGCCATGTGCATTACACATGCCAAAAGATATGAATATATGTTAAAATAATAAAATGTACTTGTGAACCATAAAGAGAAGGCAAGTGAGTTGTGATGGTGCATGATAATATAAGCCTCAGTAAGGGAGGTTAATACTTTGGGACTGTAGTGTGGTGTTAATGCACTCTGAATGCATTAAATATGACTATGTTTTTGAAATCAGTGTTAGGAATGTGCATGTTATACTATATAGTGATTCATGTTTCAGCAGAATGAGTTGCACTAATTACAAAATGAAGAAAGGGGTTCATCTCAGGTTAGTGAATTATGTTTCTCTTTGACATGACAGTGCAGATGGATGTGGGCTTATATAAACAGATAGCTGTCACAAACCTTTTTATTAACTTCTGTTTTACGAGGAAGTGTGAAAACATCTCATAATGATACATTGTTTGCCAACTAGGTATGTTGAAAATGCAGTTTTATAACCTTTAAATATAAGGCAACAGCATCAGCAAACAAATATTTGGTTCAAAACTCTTACCGTATTACATTAAAAAGTTCAGGCTGGGGCTTAGAATGTCTTTTACACTGTAAAGAACTCTTCACAGATAATGCATACATAGACCTAGACCTCTGCAAAGTATTTTGTTATCTGTATGCTAAAGGCAATAATACACGCAGACAGACACATCACACACAAACCCACACACACACACACACACACACGTATATAGCTATATAGATAGATAGCTAGATGTGTGTGTGTGTATAAATAACTATATATATTTATTTATATTTATTTATTTATTTCCAGTTTGATGACCAAGGAGGTCCACTGGGCTCAGGGAATCCATTTTCAGTGGAGGCCCGGGGAGAAAAGCTCCCCATTACATAGTTTAGTTACATATACAGTCATACTAAAGAAGACACAGTTACAATTTAATTTCATGCTAGAGAACAGGAATAAATTATTTGGTTACATAGTATCTAAATATTTAGGATGGCAGTGGTAACTTAATTGAGAGGGAGAATAAAGGCTTAGAAGGAAAAGAGAGAAAAAAAGGTGGGATGGTTAGTTATAATATGTACAATTATGCTATTTACAATATGTACATTTATGTTAGGTTAGCTTGTACTCAGAGTTAGTCAGAAGTTTAAGGGGTGGATTGATTATTAGACTAGGTAGGGAGAGAGCAGTTGCATTTCCTGTTAGAGGAAAGGTAGGAATGTAGCTGAGTTTTAAAGTTTTCAAAGTTTTCACAAGTCCTTAGAGAGGGAGGAAGAGAATTCCATTTTTTAGCTAAGGAAAAGGATAGAAGAAGCTGACCAGCAGGACGATTGGGTTTGCGGACATTGATTAGGTTTTGGCGAGTAAATCTTACAGTTCTCTGAGGGGTGTAAGGTTGAAGGATGTTGGTTAGTGTTGGGCACTTAGTAAGTTGAAAAATTAGTTTGTAGGCTGTAGTAATTTGGAGATAGTCTAGATGGTTGGAGAGTTCAAGCCAATGTAACAAATGAAGGGCAGTACAATGATGGGAGGGGAATTTGGCTTTGGTTGCAAATTTAGAAATCTTATAACAGACTACCAGTTTGGAGGAGAGAGAGGCAGGTAAGTGTGTTAGTAGAGGAGTGCCATACATTAGTGAGGGTAGTAGACAGGTAGTGGCGAGAGTTTGTCTGGTGGAAGTAGAGAGAAAGTGGATGTTTCTTTATAGCATACTAAGTTTTATATGGGTTTTCTTAATGTTTTGCTGGATGTGACTGTCAAATTTTAGGTGTTCATCAATAGTAACCCCAAATAGTTTAGTGAAGGGAACAATCTCTATAGTAGAATTGTTTTGGCTAATAATTTTGGAACAGGTTTTTATCAAGAAGGGAAGCTTTTGAGGGAGAGAATAATTATATTTTGGATTTGTTGGCATTTAGCGAGAGGTGGTTTTGGAGCATCCAGTTTTCACTGGTGGAGAAAGCAGTTTGGGTCACTGTTTGAAGCTCTGAGAGGTTAGAGGTGCAGCAGACTAAAGTTAAATCATCTGCATACTGTACAGTTTTGCTGTTGGGTATGGCTTTGTGGAAATCATTAATAAAGATGTTGAATAGTATTGGACCAAGTATGGATCCATGGGGTACCCCAGTGGGGGGTAGGAAAGAAGGTTGAGGTGCCTTTCCCCCATTTCACAGCTTGAGACCTGTCAGAGAGGTAGCTTGAGAACCAGCATAAGGTATTCTGGGAGATATTAAGGTTAGAAAGATGGTGCCAGAGATGGTTGTGGGAGATGGTATCGAATGCCTTGGACAGATCTAGTAGAACTGTTAATACTATTTTTCCAGAGTCACGGGCAAGATTTATTGTGCCTATGGAAAGAATGGCAGTGATAGTACTATGGCCAGGTAAGAAGCCATGTTAGGTTGGAGTGATTAGTTGGTGATTTACTAGGAATGGCATAAGCTGAAGGTGGATGCATTTTTTAAGAAGTTTTGAGATTGGGGAGAGGATAGCTATGGGGCAGTAGTTAGAGATGCTATTGTTTTTGCCTCCTTTATGGAGAGGTAGAATAAAATATATACTCATGCACACATACACATATACACACAAATCTATATCTATATATAAAAATCTAACTATATATCTATGTATGTATATATGGGTGTACTTTTGAAGAACGAAAGTTCACTACTTCAGACTTCAAAAGTACACCCACACTAACGCGAAAGTGCACTTTCACGAAAGTGCACTCTCGTGAACCTGCTAGACCGAACAGGCTAGCAGTCACGGACCTTAGGGTTAGGGCACAGGTTAGGGTAAGGGGATAGTTAGTAGGGCTATACCCTTACCTTGACCTGTGTCCTAACCCTAAGGTCCATGAATATCACACCACAGTGGAAGACATTTCAAATCGGGTTATGTGCTCCACTGTGGTGCGATAGTCATGGGCCTTAGGGTGAGGGCACAGGTTAGGGAAAGTGGATAGTTAGTAGGGCTATACCCTTACCTTGACCTGTGTCCTAACCCTAAGGTCCATGAATATCACACCACAGTGGAAGACATTTCAAATCGGGTTATGTGCTCCACTGTGGTGCGATAGTCATGGGCCTTAGGGTGAGGGCACAGGTTAGGGAAAGTGGATAGTTAGTAGGGCTATCCCCTTACCTTGACCCGTGCCCTAACATTTAGGTCCATGACTATCGCACCACAGTGGAGGACGTAGCCCGCTTTTCAATGTCCTCCATTGTGGTGCAGTAGGTTCAGTCTAGTGAGCTTAAGCAAAACTGCACTTTTGTTAAAGTGCACTTTCGCTTAAGTGGGGATGACTTTCCCATTTCAAAAAAGTGAATTTTCATTGTAGAAAAGAACACACACACACACACACACATATATATATATATATATATATATATATATATATATATATTTATAAACACCACACACACACACACACACACACACACACACACACACACACACACACACGTGTATATATATATATATATATATATATATATATATATATATATATATATATATATATACACACACACATATTTTATATCTTAGATTTTATGTTATCCAAACAGATATTTTTTCCCATTTATCTTCACTCTTGGCAACATCACCACAAAAAATTACAAGTGTGACTACTTTTTGAGAACCTATTTCAATACCAGCTCTTTATTGTGCAATATTTACATGATCTGACAAGGAGAATTAAGCATGACAACTGAAGAATATACATTCATTCAAATTCAAGCAGTCACAACCTATGTTTGTCATCACTGTATAATCTGAATTGCATGTAATCTTATCATAATTATAGGGGACTAACTCATCACTATCTATTAAGCTTAAGGAGCTCCTCCCAGACTTTAGCAAAGCAAACAAATTTATCAAATCTATAACAACAGTTCAACTTGCCTACATTGTTGCCAAAAGATAATTTCCTTTTACATGAACAGGCTAAGTGAAAATAAGACAAGAAAAGGCAAACTGTGTTATAACTCATAGTATCTGTATTATGCCACTTAACCCTTTTGTGGAAACATTACAACCCCATAGCCAATAAAGTACCTTTGATACGCGTAATGAACAAACAGGATGCCAGGAGGAAAAAAATAATTGGCCATAGCTGAACGGGTGCAAATTCAGTGTATACATAATGAAGAATTATATCTTACCTTAGGTTCCTGCAGAATGTCTTATGTACTATTAAATGCAAAGATTTAAATTATCCATGCAGTGTTTATTTATGTTTTATGTTTTTTATGCATTTATAAGGACAGAAATAAACTGCATACAGCACTGTTCAGCATATTACACATCAACTGCACTTGCTTCTTTAGTCTGACTTGCTTATTGAAGATCATAACTATAGTTAGCAATGTTAGGAACAGATTTCTGAATTAAAAAGCTGTACTTCTTGTAATGGTGTTGACCTCGTGGTTACTTATGCTAGAAAACCTGTCACCATGCTAAATAATTTAATATAAATTACTGACTCCAGCTATTATTTTGGTGGCATTCTGCTACCAGTAATACAAATGGTGCAGCTAAACCCCAGTCCAAAGGCACATTTTGTTAGTCATTTAAGAAATGGTGTACCTCCTTTAGGAATTCAAAATTTCAAAAGGTAAGGCATTCTGATGACAGTAAAGAATTTTCCTTCCCGCACAAACACTACAGTGCAAATACATTGTAAGTTCTGCAAGTATTCAAAGTTTTAACTCTATAGAATCAACATGACAGAAAAGTATAGCTGGCACAAGACACTCAAAAGCTACAGTATGTGAAGAAAGAGGCCCGTGGTGAGGAGGCATGAATTGAGAATTTGGCCTTACAGAATAATTACTTTTTGAAGCAGTCATAGTCCTTATTTTAAAGGATTATGAACTTGAGACCACATGTTGAAAATGCATGTCTTTGGGATGCTAGAAGATATGGAAGGTCTTTCATGTATACTTTTGTCCCTAACATCCTTTTTGCCAGATCTCCTAAAAACAGTTTGGGTCATCTTAGAAAAGTGTACAAATTATCCTTTAGAATGAAAACCAACAGATCATGTAGCAAAACCATGGATAATTGTTATAACAAAGTATTTCCTGCATAAAGAAAAGACCTTCAGTGCAGCTGGATATGGGGGCTCACTTCACTATGAGAGTGAAATTCCCACCATACAATGGTTATTGTTACTATCCTCTTGAGAATTGTAATTATCCATCCAGAGTGGTAACAAAATGAGTGAGGTAGATTAGACTCCATAAACCCAGCAAGTCTATACCTCATTATGTGTAATCTTCTACTGCTCGTCAATTTACAACTCACCAAGAAACCAACTGAGAAAGCACAATTTGGCAAATTTAAAGTCCACAATCAGTGTTTCTCATTGGAAATCACTGTCAGTGCAGAGTTAAATGTTTGCCAAAATTGATTCCTTTTTTTTGGGAGAGCTTGCATCTTCATGTCCATTTAATCATGGAGTTTGTGTGTGTGTGTGTGTGTGTGTGTGTGTGTGTGTGTGTGTGTGTGTGTGTGTGTGTGTGTGTGTGTGTGTGTGTGTGTGTGTGTGTGTGTGTGTGTGTGTGTGTGTGTGTGTGTGTGTGTGTGTGTGTGTGTGTAACGGCTATTTTAATTAAATGGCAATTAATATAAAAATCCATATCTATTTAACTCTGCATTTAAAGGCTGCTTTATTTAAACCTTGTAACTGATCTTCCCCATATAAAGTAATCATAACCATTATTTATTCTGTTGTATAACCTCTAAACCCTGAAATTTAAAACCACACACAACATCATATTGCAATACTTGTTGCTATAATCATTAATGGCAGTTTTTCTTTTTATCTCAGAAATATGCCCCCAGATTTACTATCCTTCCATGTAGGACTAGCTTAGTCCTGCATGGAAGTGGCCATTTAGGAGCATGACGGCAGCGCACCACGCATATTAATGAAGGTGCACTGCCTGAGCTCTTAATCTTACACGGAGTGTGTAAGAGTGCAGGGGGAGTGTCTAAGAGCAAAGTTCTCAAAATATACATACCCCTGCAATGAAGAACAGCAGACAAGTCCAAAAAGAATGAGCGAGACTGCTCATAGGTGCATGCATACCCCCAGCAGCATCCCCCCATGTGTACAAGAGCAATAATTAAAACAACATATATAAAGATTTTTTTTTATGAAACAGATGAAATTTAACTGCAGGTGCATGGGTTTGCCCATTGCTTAGCTACAGTTAATGCAGCTTAAATGGCACAAGAGGATAAAAAGCAAGATATATGCAAATGAAGCAGTACAACAATAGTGTAGTGGGCAGAGCATTTGCCTTATGAGCAGTCATTCCCTGTTCAAGTCCTACTGCAGCACAACCCATTTTCCATGTCAAATCACTTTATGACCAATATTTTTAGTTGCATAACCTATGAAATAACATATATTTGTGAACTGGAGTACTGCATTAAATGCAGATGTGAGGTGTCAGTGTCATAATGTTGCAATGTCCACAGATAATCGCATGTGCCCCATACAGTATATGTACACAGGAATTAGGGATACAAATGTAAGGTAAAATGTTTAATGAATGATAACTCCATACAGCTTCCAAATCCCCCCACCTTCCCAAGAACCATTAGACATTACTGTCTAAATTAGTGCAGTGATAAGCGGGAGTAAGCACTAGTAAGCATAATTAAGCAGTACTAAACGGGAGTAAGCATACATAAGCACTAATAAGTGGGTTTAAGCCCATCTGCACGAGGGTAAGCAATGCACACACAGGTTAAGCAATATCGAAGATAACTTTCTGTAGGCATATGCAACTGGTTAACCATGCTTACCTTCGCGCAAACCCACTTACAAGTGCTTAAAAGTGCCTTAATCACTCTGTATGGAACAGCTGGTGTTCTGACCAGAAACAAAATAAACAATCTTTGCAGGTCTTGAGCCCAGGACCTTGTACACTATAGTCACAGTAGTTAACCACTAAGCCATTGCAGCCGTGCATAAGATTGAGGTATCACCAAACAAATCCTCACTATAGTAAAATCAAACTGAACATGTGAAAGGAATCTATATACAGTCTTATGTTCTTAACCTATTACATAGCACAAATATGTGAACTGGAGTACTGCAGTAAGCCCAGATGTGAGGTGTAATTGTAATAAAGTGTTGAAGTCCCCTAATAAACACAAGGACCCCATACAGTGTACATACACATGAATCATGGATAACAGACATATATATATATATATATATATATATATATATATATATATATATATATATATAAAACATGTAATGAATAATAAATCAATGCCAAAAAGCAAATATAATGCAAAGTAAATATTAAGCAATGCTAAGCATTGCACAGGCCAGCTTAGTAAGTGTAAGCAATGTGTAGGCCAGCTAACTCAATTTGCCTGTTGGTATACCCCTGTAAACAATGCCAACCTTAGGTATGCAGGGTTGCCCATAGCTTAGCCTTTTTAAAACCATCCAGTCACAGCAAATGTGGGAAATCTGCCCTATTTAAACCCAAGAGGCGGGAATACATCTCATAACTGGTTGTAGCTTCCCCTTGCAAGCACCATGTCTGGAATGGGGGAGGAAGTGTGCTTTTGGGTGCAGCACTGGGGCATCCAGGAGTCCAGAGTCATGGCAGGACTCCTTGTCAAAGACCATGAGAAGAGACTGCTACAGGGCCAGTACCAGGGTCCCAATATAATTAGAAGCCTTGGACCATTTTGCCCATGACCTCACCAGTGCCACTGGCATACCCCAAACTGGAGAGCACATCGGGCATCACTATACTGACCTGAAGCAGAGAAAGGGGAATCTCTTGGATTAGTGGACCCAAGAGGCTTGGACGACAGGGGAGGTCCCAGCCATGTGTAAGCATCAGTCCACTACTTGTTTAATAATTGCCAGCTCATGTATATTATGGATAGGTGTAGCTAAATATTCCTCTTATGTCTTTCACAGCGGCAAGTAAGCGGGCTGTGAACAAGAATGTCCATGGATGTCGCTTGGAGAGGTTGTGAAGCGAGGCAGGTTAGTAATACTCTTGCATGTACTTTCATAGGAAATAAATCTAACAGTATTAGTAATTCAATTGCCTGTATAAAACCTGTATTATTTAAGGAAGTACTGCATACACCAGGGAATGTGGCAGGAAGAGTCTCATATAGGTTGTATGTAAATAAAAGCATAATAACCTAACAGTGAAAGTCTAACTGCTGTACTGCATGTGTTTACTCTGTTATCATATGGTAATGTAGATTTGCAATCACTTAATAGTACTGTTGTATTAAGCACTGTTACCCACACTATGCAACCTAAAAAATGTGCAGGAAAGTTTGTATATGACTGGTGTAATCCCCAGAGGTCAGCTAGTACAACTGAGAGGGACATAGACAGAAAACAGTTAAAAGACAGACAACAAAATCCAAATAGTACATGCAACTGAGACATGAACTGTTGCATTTTTAGCACACATAGCCATGGTATGAATCCTGGGAGTGGTAGTAGTCTGCATACAGAATCATACCCCACAACTTTACAGATATGTCCAAAATGTCCAATAAATTGGCCCATATCTGCTGCTTGTCACTGTGTCCCCCTGGGAAATCAGTGGGATGATCCCAGACGTATAGGCTGCAAACCAGAAATCTATAAGAACAAACCTGTTACTCTATCAACTCCCCAAACAGTTATGAGAGTAATAAGCCAAGTATGTTCTATCTACACCCCCATGGTGTCAAGCTGTGACCAGAGTGTGTAAAGTAACAGAGTGAGATGTAAGTGCATTATACTAATGTGAAATCTAATACTTTGTGTGGCAACATTCAGGTAGTGCTAACAAACATTGCTCCCACAAGTCCGTCAGATACAAACACTGTGCCCAGAAATAAAAGAGTGATATCCTGTACTGGTACTGTTTACTTTGGTATTGTATGGCATTGTTAGTGTTGCAGTTGCTATGAATAATAAGGTATTACTCATCACTGTCACCCACACTGTGCTACATAATATAACTGTTTAGGAAATCCTGTATAAGAGTGTTGTAAGTCACTAAAGGTTGAATAGGACAATAGTCTACATTTGTCCCGGTTCACTTGCATGTGGTCAAGACATGGCCAAAGTCCATGCAAAATGAGGTGGACAGGTATGTGCATAACATCAACCTGGAAGCTGGGAGCATGTGAAGAACCAGTTAGTCAGTGTTAACAAACAATTCCTCCACAGGTATACCAGGTATGAGGTGTATACTGCAGGTAAAATCAGTTCATGTATATAGTTGTTGACAGCCATATCACTGTCTAAACTAAGGCAATAGGGTAGTGTAGTAATACATGTAAGGTACAGATAACAGCACTGACTAGGAAAGTAATGCGAACTACAGGAATATACTAGTTGTTAATTGACATCTTTCTCTTCCTCCCCACCATATCTCCAACAATACACAAAATATCCAACTCAATTGGTACGTAATGACTTTACTGCAATTTTGGGACATATGTCCTATTGTTTGATAATTATTTAAATCTGTTTCTATGCATGTGCTATGTTGAAATAATCCAACATTCGTGGCATGGTGCCATCAATATACTTGCATGCTGTTGTTATTAACACTGTGGCCCCATATATGCATGTGTTCTGTTACCTAGCAACTGTTCCATATCTGGTGTCTGGGTTAATGGGAATATCTATGCATGCTGTTTTACATAAAACTAGAATGTGTTGACTATTACTAACCCACATATGTTGATAAAACATAAACACCATAGCACATATGGGAATGCGGGTCCCAGCGGACCCACCTGTCCCACCTCAGCTGGCTGTGGTACCGGGCACCAGCACATCTGGGGCCCAACCCGGGACTTCCTCATCCATTGGTCCTGCACAACCTTCGGGTGGAACTGCCTCAGGGGATGGGGCTCACCCCCCCCCACCAGGAGCAGGAGCGGACAGGATCCTGTCACCCATCGCCAGGTCTGGGTCATGGTGTGTCACGAGCTGCACAGGGAGGTAGGAGATCTATGCCAACTTGAGGGCCATGTGTCACAACTGGAGGGTCTCCAACTCAGCCCCCAATGCAGCCACCTTCAGAGTTGTGAAGGTGTAGTAGTGACTGCCCATGGGTGGGGATCTCAGTCCCACTGTTTCCTCTAGGGGACTCATGGGCTTCTGATTTCCCAACACCCCTCCCCATCAAGGGGATTTCCCCCCACATGTCATATACCACACCTGTATGCATCTTGTCTGTCTTATCTGTTAACCTACCCAACCTACGTCCCCAAATATACCTACTATTCTTCCTTAACATCCCACTCTCAGCTGAAAAAAAAAGGGCAATTTGTTCCCAAAAAAAAAAATCACGCCCCATACACAGCTGTCCATTTTGCACACATGTTCACTGGACACATGTAATCTGGTCTAATTGGCATCACAACATATTATTGTTCTCCTTACCCCTCTCTCAGGGGTTTGAGTGTCCAACTCTACCTCCAAACTCAGTGTATATGCACAGCTGTTGCTGTAGAAGAAATGAGCAACTATGGACCTTCCCTACACCCTTCCTGCACATACCTAGCTATTTTCCCTACTGTCTTTCTCTCTTTGGGCCCCTTTTTCACCACTTTCCTATCAACCCTTTTTTCTTTTCTTTTAAAGAAATTAGCATGGGGGTAAGTGGGAGTAAGTACTTTTAAGCAGCAGTTGTTGTGTCTTTCAGCTTTTCCTGGTTAGGGGTCACCACAACAGAACTCTGGTCCGCTAATGATTGGCAGTAGATTTTTATGTGCCGAGTTGCCAGCTCTGACGCACAGCCTTCAATGAAGGTACGCCCATTCTCGCATGTCTCCTCACAGAAGACGTTCTAGCTGAGAATCAAACAGGACGTCTTACTGTGAGGCGACAATGCTACCGCAGCACCACCACCGCAGTAAGCGAGTTTAAGCCTGTTTGCACAGAGGTAAGCACTACCCACACAGGTTAGGCAAGTGAGAAGCTAAATCAGTATAAGAAATTATAACCGGAAGTTAGCAGTGCTTACCTCCGTGTAAACCTATGCAAACCTGCTAACAACTGCTTAAAAGTGCCTTAATCACTCTGTATCCAACAGCCATTGTTCTGACCAGCACAAAATAAACAGCCTCTGCAAGGCTCAAAGCCAGGACTCTGCATGCCATAGCCAAAGTGGTTTACCACTAAGCCATATCAGATATACATAACCCTGTTATCGCAAACATATCATCCAGCACAGTCATTCAACAGTGCAGGAAATGTATTTAAACATGTAGATGTATGTGGGTCTGTATATATATTTATATCTAAATAGATATAACATATCTATAAATGTAGCATATATATATATATATATATATATATATATATATATATATATATATATTTATGTATATATATATATGTCTACATCTATATGTCTATATATATATATATATATATATATATATACAGCAATATATATATATATATATATATATATATATATATATATATATATATATGTAAGCATAAATATATATCTATATATGTATATACAGACATATATCTATAGATAAGAGAATATAACAAAAACATATATGTCCACATGCACTGTTAATGGGGGTGCAGGGCCCCAAACAACATACATCTTGTACATACAGATATTCCCCCCACAGTCAAACACGTCTGCCCTGCAATACAATACCAACTGTTGTAAATCCCATAACCAGGACCTGAGACAACCTGGGCACAAGATGTTAACAGTACTCCATCCCACCTGTATGATGTCAGGCTGGTATAAGTAACATATCATGCAGTACAGTCTGGCTACCATAGGGAATGTACAATGTGGAAGCAATCAACATTCCTAAGATACATATACACAGACACATATATGCAGATATATATATATATATATATATGTATACAGATATATAGATATATATGTAACTACACATACACACACACAGATATATATATATAGGAAGATACATATGTAGAAGGTGCACACAATACGGAATACCCACTATGCCTACAGTTGCCACCTTACCAACTGGACACTGTATGAGCCACCCATACAAATGACAATTGTTGCCTGCAACATATACTCACAGAGAGGTCAAAGGATATAACACCACACACAGGTTTGCATACATTGGAAAGCTTTATTTGTGTACTACTACAGTTGCATATGCCATGTCATATAGCTGTTTAGACACTGACATACATATAAACAGACTAATGCAACTGTGAAACAGTTATATTAATACAGTATTCTGGAAAGGTTTACATATGTTGTTGTCCAGGCCCAGGCCTTCAAGTAGTACAATAATAAAGATAGACTGGGTCACAGGATAACTATCAATCAACAGTACTTAATGCAGATGTATAGTCCAGCAGCCTCTATCTACACTCTGTACACAATCCCTAGGGGGTAAGGACCTCAGCTGACACAATGGGATGTATCTGTTACATAATAAGGCATAACTGACACCACGACAATCACACTGACAAACAGAACAATCTGTATGGCAGGAAGCAGTAAGCTTGCATTTACCCAAGGTGCATTGTATAGTAATGTACATCCAGATACCTTAAGGCAGCTTACCCCTGATACCCCCACATGTTGTAACAGCCTAGGTTAGTTATGGTGCACCCCCCCCATAGACTGACATACAGGGCCATTTATCACTGTTACATACAGTTGCCTCTTGAGTGCATAAGGGCACTCATGTATTGTGTAGATGAAGGCGGCACATATATGGAGCCAACCCCACAATATGTGTGGGGGGCCACAACAGCAGTGGACTGATGGCAGGAATGCCAGCATGACATGCTCACAGGCCACTACATAACAACCCCTGACAGCATGTCATATGGACAAAGCCTGGTATGTAGAGGGAGGACAGAGACTGGAACACAGGCCCATATGTGAAATACACTAAGCAAGTCACTGGTGTTACAGGATAGGCTGCATCATACCCTTAGTCAGACATATGAAGTTAGAAACACAAATGGATGTAGCCATGTACTGAAAGCACTCAACACACACAATGCCAGTGATATATATGACACAAGATCTGTGTGGTGGACAGACAAAACATAAAAGGCACACCTCTGGCCATCAAGTGGATAGGCCCACAGTTGAGAGCTATGCAGACAGACTGCATTGCATGCTAAACTAGTATGTACACACAAACCCTGTAACACCAGTGTTATACAAAGCATAACACAATTCTATCAGTACTCACACTCTGTCTGTAGTTCTGGAACCTCCTACAAATATGTAGCTGGCCTGAGTGTGCCGGTTCTCCTGTAAGAGGTATTACTACCTGCTGTCTGTAACACTGCTGCCCACACATAGGAAGGATGTCCACCATACAGGAAAGTTTAAGGGACCACACCCACATGATGTAGGGATTTATGGTAGTGGGTTGCCATAACAGTGGTAATTGGAAGTACTACAGAAAATGCTGCATGCAGGTAGCAAGTGGAGGACACACATTGGTGCAGAGGCCATCACCTGATCATGTGCATCACCTACAGAAACCATGCTGCAATCTATCCAAAGCAGCTCATTCCATTTACTGTAAAGAGACTGAGACAGAGAGAGAGTGAAAGGCAAAAAAAAAAAAAAAAAAAAAAAAAACCAACAGAAAAAAAAAACATACATCCAGCAAACTATCCAGGAGAGACATCATTCCCACAACAGTTATGTGAAGTATATATGCATGTAATTGACTGTGGTACTTGGTCCATAATAATGGGATAGATGATGTGGAATGATTTATATGTGCCATCAGGTGTTGTTGTAGTAATGATGTTCAGCTGAACAACTGCTAAGGACAATAGAGTCTGTCCCTGTGGGTAGTGGGCCATACCTGTCAACTGTGCAGAGCAGCATTGACTGATAAGATGTAAGCCATCATAGTGTGTTGTATAATGGGAAGCATGTCTATTACTGTGGCCAATAGCTGGTGGCGGAAGTAATGCCATAATGATGGACACGTGGGTTCCACAGCCCACCACTTGCAGGATAACCTGTATTGTAGCATGCTGGAATGCCATGTGTGTGCAATAGGGTTACCTGCAATCTGGCCCTACATATACCACCCTAATGTCTGTCTGTGTTGTAGCAAGGCAGAACAGTGCAGCTGTGCAGGAAGGTGTTGTGAGATTGTGGGCCTGATGTCTGGATGTACCCCATATATAGGTATGTATATGTGTAAACACACACACACACACACACACACACACACACACACACACACACATATATAAATATATATATACATGTATGTCCACAACTTTACAGATATCCATGTGTAGACTTATATATATAAACACATATATACATCATATATATTTACACATATATAGATATATATCTTTATGCATATGTCTACATATATACAAACACACACACACATACATGTAAATACATGTCCCCTATATTACCACCATAGGGTTGCATGCTATGTGTGAGGGAACATCACACATAGCAATACACACAGATATCTACAGCTGTCAGTGTGTGCAACATGGACAGGTATGTCACATGTGAACCCCTTGTTGGGACCACATTGCCTTGTCTGTGAAGTATGGAATGGGAATATGGGGAAGTATGGCAGTTATAGTTATGGAGGTTGTCAGGGTTGGTAGATATAGAGGACAGCCTACAGGGGTGGTATGTGACACATGTGGTGGGTAAAGACCCTGGATGGTGTGTGTGGTCTGTGGTGTGGAAGCCCCATGGGTCCCAGTATTGACACAATGGGAACAAGCCTCCCACCCACTGCTACTCACAACAGCAGTCCATGTCCTGAAGGTGCCTGGCCTAGAGGCTGAGCAGGAGGATCATGTAGACCCTGTGAATGTGTACTGGGTGCCTCAAGGTGATGTAGCACATCCCACATGGGTCTGTGGAGCCTGCTATGGAACAGACCCTGGACCTGACCTCAGGGTAAAAGATCATGTCTGTGTGCCACCCCAGGGGGAACAACATCCCCTGAGTTGGTTTCACCTGAAGGTATTCCTGGAGCAGTACACGAGGAGGACCCAAGATGGGTCCCACATGTGATGTGGCCTTGTAACATGGGCAGATGAGTTTGGAGAGGTTGTGCTGCTGGCCAATAGTCCATAAACATGCTTTTGTGTCACTGTTATAGAGCATATGTGGGTAGTAATAGTCTACACAATCCTGGAGCATGTCCAACAGCATGCATAGATATCCCCAGTAACACAGAATGTCAGATGCGCAGCAATCACATAGCAAGCATACCACAGGCATATATGAAACATAGTGGCCCTGACAATGGCATGCAGGTGAATAGTCTGTAACAGGCCAGCAATGATAGCATCACACAGGGAACATGGCTACAAACACATTGCACAAAGTGTGGTACAATACAATATCTGTCCCACTGGTAGGTAAGCTGTAGCCATACCTACTGAGTTGTGTGTACAGTTTTTTGTCACTGATATGGTGGGGTGGGGGTGTGACAGTGATGTGTATTAAGAACTGTGATAACCTTGCTGTATGACTTGCTCACAATTGTTTCCATCTTTATGTCTTTCAGGCAAGATGTCACATGGAAGGCTCCCAGCTTACTCAGCTGCTGAGAATGAAATTGTGGTAAACCACCTAATCCAGAACTACCCTCTTTTGTTTGGCTGGCCCCCTAAAGAGCAGCAGGAGTGGACCAGCCTGTGGAATGACCTAGTCCACAGGGTCACTGATGTCGGTCTGCACAACTGTAGTTATGAGCAGGTCTGGCATCATTGCTCTGACCTGCTTCACAATGCCCATCAGTGTGCTTCTGCAGTCCGTGGGGATCACCTCGCAATGGGGAGGGCCATGCCATCCATCCCCCAAACACATGTTGAGGAGCTCCTAGCCAGCCTCATGGCACCTGCCCATCCGCATAACCAACAACTGCCGGACACCATTGTGGAGGTGGGTGCTACACACACACCAGCTGAGAAGCATGCAGGTAAGGCCACAGGGCACATCAGTATACCACTGTTGTGTATGCATCCACATCTCTACAGGTAGATCATGCATATCTGACATGTCATAGCTATAGTTTGTTGATGCATAGTAGTGATAAACAGATGTGCATACATGGTAGTACTGTGGACATATACTGTTGATGTATTGTAATATGGCACCCACCCTGTAGCAATGCCACAGGTGTAGCGACTAACTTTGCATCTCTCACCCTCTTATGTAGGTCCCTCTGGTATACCACCAAGGCAGCAGCCTGTAGCTGGTGAGTATGGTTTATGTTGATGCTTGCCAATACACCAGGCATACAATGGCTATGGTATATTTCATGCACACATCTAACACACCTACCCAGAATGCATGCTGTTACATGTGCACATATGGTTGCTGTTAAATGCATGGCATCACAGTGGTGACCATGATGTTGTATTGGAAGTGTATGTCAGACACCTGCAAGATAACTAACATCTCGCCATTGCGGAATGTGTCCATAGGGAGTAACATAATGGTGGGAGACATGGCCTACAGTAGGGACATGTTTGAAACATCACCCATATACAGTGCAATACCAGTGTATATACCAGTAGAACAATGGCAATTGTTGTAGAGTTACACTATGGCATAGTGTATTACTGTGGTCCACATTATCAGCTGGAACTAGACTGTAACATGTGGTGTTCATTGTATGAGGCACTGCAAACTGACACACATGTGTAGGTCTTACTTGTCAAGCATCTGCAAAAGGCTGAAGGTGGGGGGGTGTCAGCATAACACACCAGTGCACTGCAGCAGGGATCCTAAGGATGCTAACAATGGCTGCATCTGCACATAGTCGGGTTCAGGAACTGTGGCAGATATAACCCTACCCCCACAGCAATAGTGACGGCAGTGTGTGAACACCAAGGTATGTGCACATGAGTAGACCTTGCAATCATGCAGATTAGGGGGGCATGTGTAAGGCAGACTGAACATACACTGGCAAATACAGATGGCCCATGCTAGTATACCCCTGGCAGGAGTAGTGACTGCTGCAGTACATATAACAATAGGTGCAACAAACCATTATTATAAGGGTGTGCACACATATGCACACACAGAGTGTATGCATCGTGGTCAGCATCCACACACCTAACACATTCCGTAGGCACTGCATGTGAACGTACAGGACATATGTCACATATCGGACTCATGTACTGTTAATATATGCGGTGATATGGTCCCATGGCAGATCAAAGAAGGGTGCGTCATATCAATAAGTGTGTATACACTCCCCATAGCTATGGTATGCTCTGACAGTTGTCAGTGTAATAGTATTGGATTGGTCATACATGGTCTGCTGATGTTGAGAGCTGTAAACCAGACATCAGGCATTCACAAATGACAGCTGTCCACATATCATCCCACATATGTGTTGCTGAAAAACATAGGGGCTGTGAACATTAAAGCTGACATAACTGACACAGTACAACACATTCAGCAATGGGTTGTACATCTGTGAGGTGTGGTGCACAGTTCATGGCAGGGTGCAGACCAGGTGCACAGCAATACTGTGTACATGGGTGCAGTGGTATCTAGGGGAAGGGGCATCACCTATTGACACACCACATGCATCATACACATGTATACAGTTGTTAGCTTGGATTGACTATAGCTGCACTGCATGCTGTTGTGTACCATATGTTATGCATGTTGACAGATGGGTAATAGGAGGACTGTGTGTACTATCATTGTGCAAACTCACCTGTATGTGTGTGTGTATGTGCCTCGGTGGGTGGTTAGTTTCTCTGTAGGGTCACTCTGGTGAAGTGGAGGGAGGTTGATGCATGTAGGATGCATGTGTGCATGTGTGTGTGTGTGTGTGTGTGTGTGTGTGTGTGTGTGTTTGTGTGGGTGTCCATGTTTGCACGTGTGTGATTGTGGGTTTCTTCATACACCAGTACTTCCTTTTGGGATTGTGTAATACATGGACATGGGCTGACACATGACACACCAGGAATACTTGTCATGTATGTAATCACAGGATAGCTGAAAGTATAATAAGATCTGTAGCATGGAACAGGCATTGGGAGGGAAGGTAGACACCAGGTATTCCCTTAATATCGCATTCAGCAGAGAGTTGATTGACTACCCACTTATGCGGCACTACAGATGCATTGGGGAATTACTAGACAACACCAGGGAGTGTATCCATATATTACAGTTGTCACACATGATAGGCTGATTGAGCAGCATATCTGGCATGTACTGAGCAATACATACACATGACACTCCAGTTCGTGATATTATGGAGTGAACATAGTAGTCCCTCACATGTAGGGGCCATGCTCATGATGTCCAGACATACTCAAGGTGAACACTGAATGACAGCAGTAAGGTCATGTAAAACCAATCCACTCAGGTCAGGGAGGTAATGGAGTAACAGGTCTTGTGTTATGATCACTTTTCTAGGCATTTAGAGGAATGATACATTAATGAGTGGTATTAAAGAATGTATGTTACCAAGTATGATGCAGGATGGAGAACACATGGGAATATGAAGAAGCAAAACAGATGAGTCTTGCTTGAAGTCTGAGGAAGCGTTTAAGAGAACGTGAAAGCGCTTACTGTTACTGCAGTTAATAAAATAGTTTTTATCAGCCATGGTGAGCCTCATCTGTTTTGTTTCTTCATATTGTTTGTTCTGAAGGGGCTGTTTATCCAGGACTGTTCATGGTGTTTCTACTAAACACATGGGAATATACATGGGACTGTCTGTAAAGTCACGGACAGGTAGGTATTAAGGTGGTGTGTGGGTGTGGGTGTGTGTGTGTGTGGGTGTGTGTGTGTGTGTGTGTGTGTGTGTGTTTGTACTGTTATGCAATGCTGTACAGGTCTTAAAGTGCATTTATTGCTTTCCCCCACAGGTGGCGAGGTGGGTCAGGGACCATCCTGCATGCAATCTGATGTTGGTGTCCATACAGACACCAAAGATGATGATAGTACTGTTGAGGCACAGGTAGGGTTGTCAGGGGCCAAAACAGAGCCATCATTTCACATCCACCTGTTAGCCAGCCCAACCCCGCACACAGTTTCAGTGCCTATACATACCCCATCACCAGTGGCCATAGTGGAAGGACAGCTGGCATTTGGTGGCAGTGCACAGGACAGTGTGGTAACCATACCTACTGTGGCTTGTCACAGCAGGCATAGCCAGATGTCTGGCAGGGCACCACAAAGGCAGATGTCCAAGGGTGCTCATGGTAGGGCTGCTGGTCATCATGTCCCTGGCAGATGCGCCACAACTGGTACCACCAGGTGCATGTTTCAGGCTGTCATGGTGGTGCAGGCATTTATGGAATGTTAAATCAGACAAGGCCTGAAGCTGCAGAGGGCTGCTCTCACATCTACAAGTGACAACATCTGTGAACTGTCTGGTGCCATTCATGCTTATACCGAGCTCATGGATAGATGGTCTGCTGAGATGATGACCCTCATTGACTGTGGTTTGTCCATGCTTCAACGTGTGGTGGGAGTGCGTGGACATAGGCCAGCAACACCAACAGCTGGTAGTCAATGTGGATGTGCTAGGACACTAAGGTGCTCATGTAGTAGCAGTACCAGCCTCAGCACTGTGGGGGGAGCTTCCCACACCATACCACAGCAGGCCATGAGCACATGGTCCTGGCCAATCCCAGGAGGGACCTGGTTACAGCAGACATCTGTCATCATCAGGGAAGAGTAGCACATTGAGGCCTGTACTGGACATGCCC
>NC_056733.1:367410574-367473074 GCF_019279795.1 Protopterus annectens
TTGCCAGACTGCAGCATCCACCCCCTTTACAACACAATACAGAATCAGCAATGCATTTACCTACTGTGGGAGTAGAACCCACAGCCTTCAGCATCTAAAGCAAGTACATTATCTGTTGTGCTATTAATGCGAGCAGACTAAACACAAGCAGCACTAAACATTTGCTCCCCTGCAGCTCTCAGCTCCTTGTAAAATCTACTCCGACACCCAGCTGTATCTCTGAACTTTTAAGCACAAGAAATCTGGAAAAAGACAAAATTTATTGGGGGGGGGGGAGGCCAAAAACCAGGGACACATTTTAAACATTGCTTGTATAATGTTTGAAAGTTGCTAGAATAAAATGCTGCGTTACCACCATACATTTCACTGCCACGTCTTGAACCCAGGGGACCCCGTGCAAAACAGTCAGAGCAACATACCACTACACCAAATAAACTGTTTTGTGAAAGAGGAAGACTGAAACTTAAATAGCTACCATTTAGTGAATTCAGTTCTCACCATAGCACAGCTGTCAGCCTCTTAGCACAAAGACCTGAACAAAGCCAATAATGGGCGACTACTACAACCACCAAACATTCAGTGAATTCAGTTCTCACCATAGCTCTCAACCTCTTAGCAAATAACACCCGGACAAAGCCAGTAATGGGAGAATATAGCCCCCAAACATATTCAGTGAAATCAGTTCTTACCATAGCTCTCAACATTAGCAAAAAACCTGGATGAAGCCAATAAATACCTGAACAAAGCCAATACTGGGTGAATACAGCCCTCAAACATATTCAGTGAATTCAGTTCTTACCATAACTCTCAACCCTAGCACAAAACCTGGGCCGAAGCCAATAATGGGGGGGGGGATACAGTCCCAAACACAGGGATACATTTCAAATATCCATCTTGTACACTTAGAAAATTGCTAGAATAAAAGCTTTTGTTAACATACACTTTCTGAAGAATATGAAGTCTGACAAGTGTGTCCATTTTTTTTTAACTTTTGTTAACCAGGAAAGTCTGACTTTGAAAAAAAAAAAAAAAAAGCTAAGTTTTAGCAGAGGCCCAGGGAGAAACACTCCAGACAGCCAAGAATAAAACCAGAGAACATGTAGCTGTCAGGCAACAAGGACACAAATGCAGAAACCACAGATTTTATGAGGAACAGAAAAAGTATGAGGGAAAATCCTGCAACATTTTCACAAATGGTGGTGGGTAGGGAATTCAGGCTCTTGCCACTTGGGCCCAAGGTACAGGGTTCAAGCCTTATTCACTACCCACCACCATGTACACCTGGGGCATTTTACACACACACACACACACACCGCTTGCTAAGTGTCCGGTCCCGCTTCCGTTTCACACACCTAAGTGTCAGGTCCCGCTCCCATCTTCTCTCGTCAGGTCCCGGCCGCTCCCATCTTCTCTCTTTCTGAGTGCTGCAGCTTGCTAGTTCCCGCTCACAAACCTTAAACTGACAACGATGATGTCAGCACGCCTGCGACTGGACTCCTTCTTAAAGGAGAATGTGCATAAAAAAAAAAAAAAAACTTTTTTTTTTTAATTATCTAGCCGCAGCCGATTCCAGGGGGGTGCAAGTGCACCCCCTTGCACCTGCCTGCGGGCACCCTTGTCCATGGCCAGAGGCAGTGAACTGCACACCCTGCCAGGTATGGTCTGCAGTTGTCCATAAACACCTGTGTTGGGCAGCCACATGGCAGAACTGTGTGCATGCATACCCACATACTATACAAACACATATAGGGCAATCCCATACCTACACACACCACATCACCACACCCAGTTCACCTCATTACACCCCTCACCCACACACATGGTGTCAAATGTATGGCCCACCCACGGCCTCTGGCAAACCAACAATACACCCTGTGCATATGATGATACCTGTGCCACATCGCTGTCATCCATAACATTGATGCAGGGACAGGCTAATATGGTTCTGATGCACACAGTGACTGTTCTACAGTGTACCAAAGTACTGCAGTGTAACATGTTGTCAGGAGTAAAGTTTAATGCATACATGGCAGATAGTGTAGCCATCCAGCAATGATGCATTATAGCTGTTAGTAACACTGGTTGATTGTGGTCTCCATATTTGTGTTGCAGGTGTACATGTATCAGCACGAGTATGGTCTACAGTCATATTTCACAACGGGGTATGGCACTGTGGTAACACCATGGCTGTGACATATCTGGGGTACAGTTGAACAAATGTCACAGGTTTGTATAACAGTTATTGCCTGTGTCACATGGGCAGGTGACCCACTGGGATGTGTATAATCTGCAACCTGATGTAGACCCATCCACATACATGCACACTCTCACTTGGCAACATTGGGACTAGACCCCTATCTAGGTGAGTAGTGCTACTGAAGTGTGTGGCTTTCATTGCACACATCACACAGATATTAGGGTGAGGTGTGTTCCAGGTTACATGCTACATGCAGAACATCCCCAGACATGTACAGTATGCTAATGGGTGACGTAATGGGTGTATATGGACAATATATAGTGTGACATACCTTCAGATACACATTAACAGACATATAACAGGTGGACACATGTCCGAGAGAGCTGGGCCTATTAATGCTAACTAACTTGAACGTCTGTCCATTGTGTTACAGGTAGGCTGCACACAGCACATGCATAACTAAGCTGGATTGTGGTATCAGTTACCTGTATGGTTGATGGTGACAGTGGTAACCATGAAGTGGTACATGGGACATATACCGGGTATACCTTGGTGTAATGACAGTGTACACAGCACCCACATCCCCCAGTGGATATTGTACTTCCTGAAACCCATGATGACACTCTGACATACCCACCATCACACATTGCCCACGAATGTGATACAACCCATTATATATCCCAACAGTTGTACTGCAGGGATATGCATCTAATGCACATGCCACAGGCATAGTAGGGCATTGCATTGTCATGCCTCACCTATGGGCAGTAACAACACTATCTGTACTACTGTGTGGCAATGGGTAGTGTAATAGGAGTATGTGGCCTCGGAATGTTGTACCCTACAGATATATGGACATGCACACATACACACACTTGCCAGAACTCAATGGGTATCCCATGCCTATCAACCCATTTGTACAACACTGTTGTGCTGGTACTGTAAGGCTCGTGTAGCCGGTATGGAGTGGAGTGTAACAGGGTGCATGTAATGTCCCATACAGCAGCAGCAACAACTGACTATGACAATGAGTGTTGTGGTGGTTGTGTAGGCCCTTATGGAATTCCCAAGTACAGATGTGCTAACCCACAGACACTGCTATACTCAGTAATGCACATGTACACATGTGTCACTACTTGGGTACATCGCTGCAGGTGGTCATAACTGTGTACCTAGCTATTGTCCATGGAGAGATGGGTTGTGCAGGGGATGTGTGTACAGTGGTATCCTGTCACCTGCCATGTGGCAGCAGGCAATCTATCAACAGACACCACTGTGGTGACCTTCAGGGTGAGAGTGACATGCATCAGCCAATCCTCTGGGTGCCTCATGCACATAGCCACTGAGATGATCAAGATAACATGTATGCAACATGTATTACAACAAATGGTTAATGTTTGTGATGGAGACTCATATCCAAGCATGTTCTGTTGACTGTGGTAGTGTAGTGTAGGTACCCGTGGCATGTGGTGCATACAGGGTGTTGTCTCCTATAGGTGTCAGTTCTTACGCAGCTGGGCAGACATGTAAGTGTCAATCAAGCATAGGTTGCCTATACAAATCCCAGCTGGATACCTGCCATTTGCACATCTGTACAGGGACTGACAATCATCAGCTTGGCAAGTAGCTATGCAGTAGGATGAACGTGTTGACAGATAGACATTTGACAACAATATGTATGCCATAACTACATGTTGGAAGCCCTCACTAACATGTGCTGTACAGACAGCAGTCTACAGTTACATTCCAAATGTCGGATCATTGTCCAGTAGGGGATATTTACTGTGACACAGATCTCACACCAGGGATACAACAGGGGGGCCTCAGAGTCCAGGTAATGCCTGCAGCTGTGCCTGTTGTCAGTACTACATTTAGCACTCTATCCTTGCCTGGGAAAGCACTGTCAACAGTAGTACCACCATGATACACTACATGCCAGTGTGACAGCATGTACCCTGGGCTACTACCCCTGTATGTAACACATTCACATGAATAACAGTGCTGTACAGGCCTCATATACTTCTGTGTCCCAGACATGACACTCACACCCCTTGCTACTGTAATGACAGTGCATGGGCTCATGTATTGTACATGGCATTACATACACTTATTTCAGATGTCACTACCCTGCTACTTTATCGGACTGGGTGGTGTGAACTTGTTACCAGGGCTAAGTCATGCTTAGCAGGTATCAACATTGCTCCAATATAACAGCTAAGCTGATTTGTGCACTGGTAAGTGAAGCCTACACTGTGTAGGTGCCCGTATGTTTACCCATAGCTCAGCACCGCCTAGCTTCACAAAAACCCATGCAAACATGCTTAAAGCTGCTCAAAACTGCCTTAACCACTCTATATCTGACAGCCCCTGTTCTGCCTAGCAACAAAATGAACAGCCCTTACAGGTCTTGAACCCAGAACCCTGTACACTATAGTCACAACACTTAACCACTACACCATGACCAATGTGAAGACAGCTGTTATTTTTCCAATATATCTGTCAGTACACATATTGATTAGTATTGAACAATTGCCTTTACTTCCACGACTGTGTAGTACTTGTTATTAATATGACTGTTGCATCACATATGTTGTTTTATCATAATGTACACATATCAGATAGACACGGTGAGATACATCTGGGAGGGTGTACACAGCCGTGATGTTTACACATGACAGGAATATGGATATATACATATACATATGTTGACATATGTCTACATGTACATGCACATGTATATTCATACATATGTCTGTATACACATCTGTATAGTGCATCATATATATGGCCATGTGTAGATCTCTTTGTATATATATATATATATATATATATATATATATATATATATATATATATATATATATATATATATATATATATATATATATATATACACACATATGTATATATACATATATGTATATATAGCTATATATGTATGCACATCCTATGTGTACATATATATGTAGATATCTATAACTATAACTATATGTGCATATATATCTATCCTGATATATACCTATTACTGTCACTATATATGTAGATATCCAGAAGCATATGTGCATATGTATCTCTGTCTGAGTATGTGTAGACATATATGAATGTGTATATGTTTATATTTGAATGTTTATATGTATGTATATATATATATATCTATATATATATATATATATATATATATATATATATATATATATATATATATATGTACATATACATCTATGTATGTCGATATGTATATGTGTATATTTCTATATAGATATATGGATAATTATATATACATATATGTTCATCATATGTCCAGAACATGGAGTGGAGTCCTACCTCAGCCACAATAGTCCCAACCTTTTAGTGCAAGGAGATGTCAAGTATGTATTGCAGGTATATATGTAGACTGTTGCTACTGTAATAGGGGTTGACTTAACAGACATGTTGTGTGTGGGTGGGCACATCTGCTTTTGACATGTGCGCCATTGGCTACTGACAGACATCTTAAGGATATCATAGTACAGTATCACTGCTAGCACAGTAATGATCCTGTGAACTACAGCAGAGATATGGCCAATAAATGTGGACAGTCTGACACACTCTGGTCAGTCCAGAGGTATACACAGAACCCCTTAGTGCAAGACATGTGGACCAAGCCTAACAGTGTGGATGCTAACAGCCATGTGGATGGGTATATAATGTAAATACTGGAATACATTTGCCCCCATAGGTTATGCATTCACACACTTCTGTCTGTCCTGACACATAATAACTGTTGGTGCAGAGGTCACATGGCCATATACTACCCACTAGTTAGTGACATACATCTGTATAGCATCCCACTGCTTTGTCAGAAATACATGACAGTTATGGTGGCCTGTCAGCAGTACATCTGGCAAATATATGGACATAACATCACACTGGGTAAGTACACTAAGCTGATAGGCATGTAATAAAGCACTGTGCAGGCTACAGGCAGACTGCCAAAACACTGGCCTACATTTCTTATGGGGGAATACACATGTACCTGCAAATATAGCAGGCTCTACAGGCATGTCACAGTACAGAGTAACAGACACCTGTGTGAAAGTGCATATCCACAACCAATGTGAACACAGTCACAGCCACATATGGTAAGCCAGCTTAATATTACAGTATATGGACTGTCTGATCAATACCATCCTCATATATGCCATTCACACACTAACCCTACATATACTGGGCCACTACACAGTGTGGTCTGATGCCTATCTGTGGTATGGGACATGTGTATGTTTGGCGCTACAAACATGTAAGCCAATATGGTACCATAAACTGGAGCAGCATGTAACATCAACTAGAACAGGACCAAGAACAATGACATCTACCACAATCTGTACACAGGCCAAGGTACATATTCGCAATACACATACTGTTGACAATTACCATAAGTACACAGACCTCAGTACTGTACACACAACCACAGAATGCCCAGGTTAGGTCCTCAAATATAACTGCTACTATACATGACATGTGTAGCAGTCTGATATATAACTGGCTTGTTATCAGACATGATGTCAATAAATAATGCTGTACAGAACATATGCACCTCTTACTGCATGCATGACATATGTACAAATGTTGACAGAGTTGTGGCCGGAGGCACAAACACAGGGCCAATATTGGCATGTTGCTGTGATAACCTCATACATTTACTGTTGTAACAGGGTTTGTTGTGACATATGTCCTGTGAGGGATATGAAGTCAGTAACTCTCATGGTTGCCACCATGTACTGACTGCAATCCTCAAAATATGCTTCTGCAGTTCTCAGATAGGTGCTGTGTGAGTAACACAAGAAACAAAAAGTACCACGCACTGTCCAGTCTGCAGATGACCCTAAAGATGGGGGTTTCCTCAAAAACATAGCACTGTCATGACAGGTATTAAAACATGCAGACCAACAATATTCCCATACACCCTGTTAAACTGGCATTACTCCAAATGCAGAATAGCAACACTTACATTCTGTAGTCATGTCAGGCACATCCCCCTCCTGTGTGTTGGCCTGTTTCTACAGTGTATGTTGTTAGAGGTAAATCCCAAATCCATCTGTGATGCTGTTTGCCAAACACCAGATCTAGGTCCTGCTCACAGGGAATTAAAAGGCCCAACACCAACATGATGTTCCTAGATATTGGAGTGTGTTTCCATGTAATTGGCTATGGGCATGTTACCACAGCTGTTCAACATGCAATCAGCTAGAGGAGGGCTGCAATTCCTGCAGAGGCCATCAGCTGATCATGAGCATCACTTACAAAACACAAGCTGCTGCCTAAGCAAAGCAGGTATAGTTCTCCACATCCATCAGAGAGGGAGTGAGACAGACAGACAGAGACAAATTAGGTCATGGAGGTGGTAGGAGATTAAAACCTAAGCATGTTTGAGTCACACACCTACCAGTACAAGGTTTCAAACCCCTGACTGACTATGTATTGCTATCACATGTGTATGCAGTGCATGCGCCACATAGCTTACACGTTGAGGAGCTGTCCAAATGTATATGTGATGGTGAGTGTTATCTGCAACAGTGATATGGTAGGGATACGGTAGGTGTAGTACATGTGCCTGTCCACATGAACAGGTGTCAGCATCAACACAGCCACACTCTCTCAGGGACTCTCATACATTGACACACATGGCAGGGTCAGGAATACACTTCCTAACTAGTTAGTTTGCCACATGCACCACAAAGGTTATCTGGAGGCTATATGAGCAAAGGGTATGAAACGGTGTCTGACATCAGACAGCATGCTTCAGTATGCCAATGGGAATTGTAGTGAGTGTGAATGTCATCGAAAGCATCATACACCGCACACACAGACACAGGGTGCCAGTAGTGACATGCATGCGTGCATTGCTTCATGGGTGTGTAGTGGATGACTGTGCCAAAAGGCTATACAAGGCTAAGTGAAGGGTATACTTTGGCATCAGGCCACATGATAATGGTCTGCAGTGTGGCTCAGGGATGTAGTGTCTGGATTGGCCCACACAGGTGGGTATTGTATTCACCATCCAGTCACCTGGTTAACTATTGTGTGGCCATTGCTGTGCAATGCTTGCCATGTCTGTGTCCTTTAGTCCATGGCATGGGTGCTGTCTGGGATGTGCACATGTCCCACATGCATGTACAGTGACATGTGGAACTGTACCTGGGGTGGCTGGCCCATGTTGTGTACACAGATTGTTATCATCAGATGTGCCTGTCCTGGTCTCATGTGCTAAGAACTGGTAATGGACAGCAGGTTGACCCTTCACATACATTGATAGCTTGAGTCAGATATTCCATGGTGTCAGTGGCATCTGTTCATAAAGGGCATGTGTTTAAGCATGGTATGTCCTTTGTGGGTCACATTTGATGGCACCACAGGTGTTGCAGGTCTCCAGTGGGAACATAGTGAAGGCACACTGTCTGCATGTACATGCCTATTGTAGAGATGGACAGGGTGCCATGCCCTCTGTAGTCCACTGCAATCACACCATGGTTACTATCTGTGGGCAATATGCAGGGTGCTACCAGCAGGTTGTTGCCTCGGCAAGTGTGTTTGTGTATGAGACATGGGTAGAGAGTGTTCTCTGTGTAATACAAGGGTTGCTAACTTTGTCAGGTCTTGATGTCACATGTAGGGGTATGGATTGCCACCCCAGTCTTTTGGCTATTTCACAGCTGTTATCCTTGTAAGGTGGACACTGTGACATATAATAGGGCCACCATATAAGAAATTTCCAAAACCCGCTCCACAATGAGTCTAGTTGTTACACACTCACAGCCACCTCCACGCAGTATACAAATGACAAACACAGACACACACAGAGACACACTTGCCGTGTCTGGGAATAGAACTCCAACTAACTAGTTTATTACACTACAGCATTACACAGTTAAAAGACGTGCCGTGGAGATTACTGGAGTACTTTTCCCCAAAGGTGTATTTTACTGGGTATGACATCAGCAGGCTTGCCAAAGAAGGTCAATGGAGGTTGTAGTGACTTTGAATAACCTCAAAAGCATTGAACCCTACACAGACAAAGAAACATCCACACTTGCCATGTGTGGGACTAGAACCCCTAATAAAGTACTATATCACACTACAGCATTACACTGTTATAGGACACACCACAGAGATTACTGGGCTACTCCTTTCCCAAAGGTGTATTTCACAGTGAATGACATCAGCATTGCTCCCTACACAGACAGAGAGACACGCACACACACACACACACACACACACACACACACACTTACCATGTCTGGGATTATAACTCCTTCCTAACTAAGAACCACCAACGGATGTCAGCACTTCCAAAACAACCAATGATGAAGTCTTATTGACGAAAACGCAGTATTTGTTGTGTAAAGAAGAGCGTTCATTTCATATTCAAATACATCTCACTTTGCTCTTTGGTTTGAGCATCTAATTTCTGTGTATTTTATTGTCAATAAATTCTTTTGATCACTACCAGCGAGCCCAAGCACTTTTTGGATTTATTCCTTCCTAACTAATTTATCACACTACAGCATTAGCCAGTTATAGGATGTGCCATGGAGATTACTGGGCTACTCCTTTTCCAAAGGTGCATTTCACAGTGAATGACATCAGCAGCCTTGCCAAAGTAGTACATCTGAATTGTAGTGAGTGCAACTAGCCTAAAAAGCATTGCTGTCTGCACAGACACACACACACACACACACACACACACACACACACACAAACACACAGTTGCCATGTCTGGGATTAGAACTCCTACCTAACTAGTTCATCACACTACAGCATTACTTAGTTATAGGATGCACCACTGAGATTACTGCGCTACTCCTCTCCCAAAGGTGCATTTCAAAGTGAATGACATCAGCAGCCTTGCCAAAGTAGGGCATTTGAATTGTAATGAGTGTGACTAGCCTAAAAAGCATTGCTCCCGACACAGACAGGGACAAACACACACAAGCACAAAGTTGCCATGTCTGGGATTAGAACTCCTACCTAACTAGTTAATCACACTACAGCATTAAGGATGCACCACAGAGATATGCCAACGGTGTATTTCAAAGTGAATGACATCAGCAGGCTTGTCATAATAGGGCTATGGTGAGGGCAGTGTGTGTGCATGGGCCATAAACCATTCATCTAGAGGTAGACACACTACACTCAGGCACACGCAGGTTTATATTATGCAGGTACGTATATACAACTGCTAGATGACTACTGCTTTGCACAGTCATGTTGCACAGCTAGCACTTGCAGCACAGAGTCTGTAATGCTGAAGGATACCAGTGGCTAATTTCTACAGTGAGTGACATTTACACATCATGTGGTTGTAGCCATTTGGCTGTATGTTGGGTGGGAGAGGCCTAATGATGGAAGGCTCTTTGTCACTGTCACTCTCTTCCACACATCTATGTATGTCTACTTTTGGCATATTATAGTGTGTTGTCCTTGGGTATAAGTCTGTATTCCTATCCAATGCGTGTGCAAAGCATGACTGGTGCATACTGAGGAGTGTATGCACTAACATCTGCAACTGTCAGGTATAAATGGTCCACTGTTGTTGGCAGATATGGGCTTCATTTGTTTAAATGTGTGAGCATGCCCAGAATGACCTTTCAGTATGTTATCGTCTGACATTGCCTTCATTTCTCTAAGTGTGTGAGCATGCCCAGTATGCCCTTCTGTACTGAATGCGTGGATCCATTCCAGGTAGTTTGTACTCCAGTGCAAACCTTTGTGTTCTACACCTACAGGTAGCAAACTGTTTCTACAGGATATCTGTAGATCATATGGCAATATGGGGTCAAACTGTGCAAGGGATAGTGTGTACTGTAGGTGATTATGTCTATGCTGCTTCTGCTACATGGTGCTGGTATTAGCAGAGCTATTCAGACATGTATACTGTTGTACACTGTGATGTTTTATGTCCTCAAGTACTATTAGGTGTACATTTTTGCTCACAGTGATGTTCTGGGGAACACAGGGTGAATGCAGCTGTGTCCAGTATTGTGGTCAAATGCCTACATATTCATGGAAAGTTATGCCATTCTAGAAAGGGAGCTACAGACAATTGTTCCTGGGTCTGTGTATCCAGTTCAGCATCTTGGTACAGTGCTGGAAGAGGATCCCATAGGTGTACATCCATCGACGTGACAGTATGACCTTATCTTACTGTGGCAATACCTCAAAGCTGTACAGATTCACACAGGTTGCCCAGAGGCAGGGGTCATAAGTAAGGACATTACCCCCTATTGTGGTGTACGGACAGGTTTGTAGCCACACATTTTTGTGTTTGCAGCCAGGGATAGTATGTGCACACAGCTGTGTCGGACTTTGCACATTCCATGCTGCCCATGCTCCCACCCCCCTATTATTCTATCCTCTTCCATACATTATGCATACATTCTCTGATACTTTCCCTATAGTTATCACCTCATCACAGCTGTGTTTTGGTGTTGGTCCACAGTTCATGCACTGGGACATGGTGGACATGTTACTGTGGTTTGTCCACATGGCCTTGCATATGGCTTATGTGGAGTGCGTTATGTTGTTCTTTGGGTGTCCATGACATAACATACATTGGCAGTATAGGTGAGACACAGGCCTTTCGCAAAGGCCTGCAGGTCATTTGCTGGTGATGCAGACCAGCTGTAGCAGGCTGTTGCATTCAGTCAGTCCTACAGTCCCAGACTGATATACAGTATATTCCCCTGGGGTGACTAGGTGTGCTAGGTGTTCATGCCAATACTTTCTGCCAGTATTGATCAGGTGGTGTGGATGTTCACAGGGTGCTACTTACAGCTAGTGACACATCTGCATGGGACAGCTGCACTGCATGTTGCTTTCTTTTGCTATTGCCACACACAGGTAGGAGTCATATTGTACCCATTCCCAACAGAAGTGATACGACTAGAGAGGTACCTGTGAGTGATGTTTGGGTGAGTTGGGTGCATGTGTGCTATGGACTCCATTTGCATTTGACTCACAGATATGAATGGGGCATTCCAGTTATATTGGCTTGTGCAGGGACATCAGTCATTTCCCAATACATCAGTCCTATCACCTTTGTAATCTACAATTGTTCGGCCACACAGTATTGGTATTTCCTACTACAAGCCCAGATAATGTGATGCATACCTGTATGTACAATTCTAAGGGTGTGTCCATTTCATGATTACACATTACAGACTGTATGTCTGAGGTACTTTACTCTGTGTACTGCTTGTATATCTAGCTCAACAGTCATGCCATGTCCATCTTTCAGATAGTGACATATATTACCACCATACATTTACAATGGCTTACAGCTAGCATGTATTATACTGGGGGGAATTGTCTTTGGCTCTGCAGTTGTGCGGACCTGGCTCTGTCATCGGCAGTAGTGGGCAATGGCCACCAGGTGAAACCTCAACATGCATACATACTGACCACTCTCACACAATATGAAGCACACACCAACCTAACACACGCATACCTTCATATTGTACAAATGCTACAATCTATCCTATTACCTTGGCCACCTCAGGTCATCTGTACTCCATTGGTATTATACCTACACATACGTGTTACTACATGTCTACATCGGATTGGAGGGGGGCACACCTGACCGTTACGACATTTCTACATAGGATTTGAGGGTGGCACACCTTACTGTTACAACGTGTGTACTTTGAATTGGGGGGGCACACCAGACTGTTACTACCTTTCTAAATAGGATTGGGGGCACGCCTGACTGTTACTTCATTTCTATGTAGGGTTGGGGGGACACACCTGACTGTTTTTACATTTCTACACAGGATTTGGGGGGCACACCTGACTGTTTCTACAGTTTTACATAGGATTGGAGGAGGGCACACTTGACTGTTTCTACATTTCTACACAGGATTGGGGGCACACCTGACTGTTTCTACATTTCTACATAGGATTGGGGGGCACACCTGGCTGTTTCTACATTTCTACAAAGGATTGGGGGAGCACACCTGACTGTTTCTACATGTCTACACAGGATAGGGGGCACACCTGACTGTTTCTACATTTTTACATATGATTGGGGGGCACACCTGACAGTTGTACACATTTGCTGTGACTGTAGTGGTGTGTCAGGTATTCCATTTTATTCTGTATTCTAACCTATCATGCCAACTAGAGGCTTATCAGTGTACTACAGGTCTTAGGTTTGATTGACCTACATATTAGTTTCTGACTTCCTACCCTTCCAAACTAACATCCCACTATCTGACCTGCTGTAGTCTGTCTGTGTAGGTCTGGAGGGAGGAGGTTACCAATAGGCATCATTCAGAGGCCTTCGCACAGCCTTTGTTTGTGTTTGTCTACACCTGTCCTGCTGGCTGAGACTGTTGCTGGGTATTTGAACCTCCCTGACTGGCATGTGTGCATCATATGGACACACATGTGGCCCAGCACATTTCTGCAGGGGTTTTGTCACCATATGTAGTACTGGCTACTATGGTGACACCAATATTTGTTACAGATCTCATGCTGCCACTATAGGTGTCTACTATCTGCTGGCATCCTATTCAACCACCTGATTCCCTTTCATGCTCACATCCATACCATAGATACAAGTGGCAACACATACTACTCCATTCGGCAATTGGTAAGGAGAGTGACTTACCTTTTGGGTGTGGCAGTATTGAGGATGGTGCTAGAGGGCTGCCTATGTATACACTCCCTATACATGGTTGAGCACAGGTAGTGTCATGTCTGGCATCCCTTTTACTGTATGCCCAAGTCAGAGAGATGTGTCATTCCCTGGGTCCCTACTGTGTCAGTGTATGTGCTATGCATTGCCTCTTTGTCAAGGCCAGGGCATACTGGGCACACCTCCATCTGTCTACTGAGGCAGGCTCAGGTTGTTCCTCCTCTGAGTCACTCTGTGCCTGTGCAGGCCTTGGCAATGGTGGGGGGCTGTGTGGCCCTGCCCCGTGCTGCTCCTGCTGCAGCTGTTTCCACATGATCATATTCTGTAGCATAGCACATATGATGACAATTTGAGTACATGTATCTGGTGAGTACTACAAGGCTCCACTGGATGTGTCCAGGCACTGGAACCATAACTTGAGCATCCCAAACCCATGTTCTATTACAATTCTGCTCTGTGCATGTGCCTCATTATGGAGTTCTTGTTCAGGTCTGTGTGTATTTCTGATGGGTGTCATCAGCCACGGCTCCAGTGTGTAACCAGCATCCCCCATTACGTGACTATATGGGATGTCCCCATTGGCAAATCTCTGGCACAGCTGCATCAGATTCCAGATGTGGAAATCATGATAGCTTCCTGGGCAGCCAGCACACACATTCATTATAATGACCTGGGCATCGCACACGACCTGGCAGTTGATGGAGGTGACGCCCTTGTGGTTGATATAGACTCTACCCCGCTCACCAGGTGGTGCTTTGATGCATATGTGCGTGCAGGTTATAGCACCCACTACCTCAGGGTATTCTGCTATTTGGTGGAAGAGATACATATTGCTGGCCAACACCTCACGGGTGTTGAGGAAATATATGTGCTCACCGGCAAGTGCTGACATGGAATCTAGGAACTGGTGGAATACCCTGGATGCTGATGCCTGTGAGATCCCCATGATATCCCTTCTTAACCTCTCACCTAAAACTCGCCCCCCTGCTTGTAAATTACATATCCATTTTTCTCACCTCTGCCACCCCTAGTCTCTCTAAAACCCTTTTTGGTAGATCCTACTTACCTTACCTGCAATAACCATTTTTAGGCAGTAGATCTACCTATTTCTCCTTCACTTACCTTGCTCCTGGATATCAGTCTTTACACCTATTCTGACTCCTTCTTACCTCTGTTACTCCTGAACCTATTTCTTTATCTCTGAATCAGCCCTTAGTCAGGTCTCCTTTCACTCTGCTATCTTAATCTCTCAACTCCTAGGTACCTTACATTAGACTTAACTCCCTTTTCACTGATTGTTCTCCCTCAAAACCTGTCTTCGTGTCTGAACCTTCTCCATTCACCCTGCGGGCTCACTCTGCTCCCCTACCCTACCACCATACCCCACCCACCCCCAGAGGTCCTACACGTATACTTCCTAAACCACACCCTCTTACTCATCCAACCAATCAATCACCCCAAACAATTTACTCCACTTAGCCACACCCTTCTCCTCTAACTCTCTCTCTAGTATCTCTACTTATAGTGCTGTTCTCCCAAACAGCACTACTCCCTCTACCTAAGTCTCGCCCACTCCTACCAGTCCCTCATTATCTTATCCCACTCAACATCCTTTGTATTTGTATAGTTATATATAACAATATGCAAACTACAATAAAAGTTATCCTAACCAACTTAATACTCTTAACCATATTTTTACCTGTCCTGACCTCAGCCTATCTCCTAATCTATTTTGAAAATTCCAATCTCTTCCACCACAACCTCCCTCCAAAACAAACAACCACTCTTGATATCTCCCACTCCCATACACACATTAACATCATCTCCACTCCCTGCTTTATGTCACCTCAATACCATCGATGCACACACATTAAGTACAACAAACTTTTAATAAAAAAATGGAAACTTCTAATTAACTATTCACACAACCCAATAATTAAACCACATAGCCCTACCTTAAAGGATGGGGACATACACCCTAATCCTGGCCCAACCAATGCATCTATAGTAAATATTCACTGCACAACTCCCCCAAACCTGCCAACCTTGACCAAATTCTCCAACTCTCTACTTATAGCACATCTCATTACCCGCAGTATCAATAACAAAATTGCCCACCTTCATGCTCTCCTTGATATTCACTCCTTCAACATTTTCTGCCTTACAGAAACATGGTTAAAACCTGGAACTAAGGATAATGAAATTATCCCCCTGGCTATAACATATTGAGACAAGACCGATTAAAATGTAAGGGTGGGGGAGTAGCTCTCCTTTATAAAAATGGCCTACAGATCTCCTCTATAAATTTAAACCCACCTTTGGACTGTAAGGCTGAAGTCATCATCTCCAAACTTCAAATCAACCCTAACAAATCCCTTTATGTGATCTGTATCTACCTACCCCCCGGTAATAACAACACTATAATAGAAGATATTCTTATCTGGGTGTCCTCAACTTACCCACAAGAAACAATAATACTAGGTGACTTTAACATTGACTGGAAAACCTTCAACACTAATAACCCTTCCTCACATATTAATCTCCATGGCTTTATTCAAACTATCACCTCAACTACCAGAATCAACAAACCAACCAAAAAAGATAGCACCTTAGACAGGATACTTATAAATAAACACCCACATACTTATAATGTAGGAACCTTACCAGATGATCTAAGTGATCATACTCTAACTTATATTATGAGACAAAAGAATGACATCTCTAACACCCCTACCTACAGGATTTCATGAAAAAAGAAACACTTTAACCCTGTACTGTTCCAAAATGAACTTAATGCATGTGACTGGAAACCTCTAAAAATATTCCCACTAGATGAGGCTGTCAAATATTTTAACTCTAAATTTCTAGCAATCCTAGATGTGCATTCACCTAAACGATGATGTGCATGCACCTAAACCATTATGTGCATGCACCTAAACCATGATGTGCATGCACCTAAATGATCTATTAGAATAAAATCCAAACCAGCCCCTTGGCTTACAAAAGAGACTAGACAAAAAATTCTACTTAGAAACAAAGCTTGGGCTAAATGGAGAACTAACAGAACTTCCCTTGAACAACAAACTTTTAGACAGCTAAGAAACATAACTAAAAAATCTACACTCTCTGACAAAAATAACTACTACTGTAAGCTACAACAACACACACCAAAAGAATCCACATAAATTTTGGACTAACATAAATAGGCTCCTTCACCCTGGTCACTCTAGCACACCATCCCCTCAAGATGCTGATCATAATACCCCACATCAAATAGCCAACAACTTCAACACCTACTTTACAGAAACCATACAATCCCTAGCTAGCCAGCTTTCCACTGATAATACAAGGCTCCCTTCTCTTTAGCTGATTCTTTACCAACATTTAAATTTCAACCTATCTCAACCACTTTCATCTACAAAATCTTACTAAAACTTAAGCCTTGCACTCCTTCAGCTGACCAGTTACCTTCTGAATATTTGCAAATAGCAGCCAAAGTTATAGCCTTTCCCATATCCATCCTACTTAACAGAACCATTAATGAAGGACTCATTCCAGACATCTGGAGAATCTCCCACATCATCCCCCTACATAAAGGTGGCAAATCCAACGACTACTCTAATTACAGACCAATAGCTCTACTATCACCTTTAGCAAAAGTCATGGAAAAATGCATTCACCACCAGCTACTAGACAACCTAACTAAACACAACATGCTGGCTAAGTGCCAGCATGGCTTTAGGCCATTTCATAGCACTACTACTGCTCTACTATCTTTCACTGACTCCATTTATAAGAACCGTAATAACAACATCCTCTCTTCTGCTCTCTTCATCGACCTTTCAAAGGCTTTTGATATGGTTAATCATCCCCTGCTTATAAATACTCTTGAACTTCTTGCTCTAGATACCCCAGCTATACAATGGTTCAAGTCTTACCTTAACAATAGGCAACAGGCAGTTCTCTGGGAAAATAAACTATCATCCCACCTGCCAGTCACCCTTGGAGTCACTCAGGGCTCCATTTTAGGACCTCTTCTTTTTTCACTATTCACCAATGACCTTCGTGTAGCAGTCCCTGAAGCCACCTGCATTCAATATGCCGATGATTCCACACTTATATGTTCTGCCAACTCCATTTCTGAACTATACTCTCTAACTCAAAAAGTAGTCAACTCAGTAGAAGATTGGTTCCTGAAATGCTGCCTCCTTTTGAACGCCAAAAAAACCAAGCTCCTACTCTTTACTCCTACCAGTAGATCCTCTTCTATAGACTTCTCTATTAAATCTAACAATGGTACCCTCATCTTTCCCGATCCTACCACCAAACTATTAGGAGTCACAATTGACAACAACCTTAACTTTGATAACCATATAAATAACACCATTCAAACAGTGAACAGAAAAATGGGCTCCTTATATAGACTCAAACCCTTCTTAACTCCTATAGCTAGAACCACCATTGCCCACTCTCACTTAATCTCAACTCTTCTCTATGCTTCTCCTATTTATACTAATCTAAAGAAAAATAATATTCTCAAACTATCAAACTCCTATAACAATATTGCCAGATTTGCCACTGGCAATGCATTTCGAACACACCACTGTCTGAATCTAAAGCAGCTAGACTGGCTTGAACTCCCTAACATGCTAACTTTTTCCCAACTAACCATTGCTCATAAAATCTTTTACCAACCAAATAATACTCCAATACTTGCTAACCTCATTACCCCTTATAATAACCTTAATTCCCTACGCTCTTCGAGTAAACTACTTGCTAGCATAAGTAAGTCCAATAACTTGTCAGGTGACAGCCTTTTCTCCAATACTGCTGGGAAACACTGGAACCTTCTGTGTATTGATCTCACTCTACTACCTTCACTGTCACTCTTTAAGCAAAAACTCAAAAGTCACCTAAAATCACACTGGTTATGTCCCTGCACTAACCCTGATTAATCTACTACCTTTCCTATTTTTATCTTCATACTGCCTCTGGATACACCCTCATACTCCATACTCTACATACCCCTTAGTATGCTAAAAACTGGTAATTGTAAAACATATATAACCACAAGTATATATGTTAACTAGCAATGAACTCTAATGTATCTCTCTTATCAAACAATCACATGACTGTTATATTACTTTATACTCAACCTTCTTAGTATTGTACTTTTTAAACTCATTTTTATTCTAAATACCTCTTACTTTATTTGTTATACAATTGTATATTATATTTTGTGCTATGCTGGAGCTTTTCTCCCCGGGCCTCTACTGAAAATGGAAATATATCCAGTTGGACTAGCCCGGTCAACAAATAAAATAAAATAAAATAAAATAAAATAAAATAAAATAAATATCCCCAGTTGGGCTTTGGGAGGTACCTGTGGCTAGTATTCCTTGGCCTACACATACCTTGGTATACACTAGGATGGGTTCCCCTCTGTTAGTTCTGTGTGTCAGGTGTGGCCGTCACAGCTGAACAATTTGCTGTAGGAGGTCCCTGTCCACCCTATAGTGCTCCACTATCTCCAGTTCTTGTAGCCGCTGGTAGTTTACCCTAGGTGTGTACATCCTTCTCTGTCTCCTCACTGTGGATTGGATGACAGCATTTGTATCCTCACCACCATCAGCCTCTTCCACATGTTGATGTCTAATAGCTGCGGCAGCCACTATCATTCTGTTGTTTTTGTTTGTTAAAAGTTCCCCACTTGTATACACCCGTGGTGTAGAGTATGTGGGAAAAAACAGAGGGAAAGGTGTTTGTATAGTTTATAGTAGTGTTCTGGGCCAGGCTGGTCTGCTGCCTGTGTAATTGGCTGATTCTGATACATTTCACCTGCCAGCTATGCTAGTTCTCCTGGATTACCATCCTACTGCTGTTTTCCCTTCCCATTGCCTCCCTGTTTAAGCCTGGGAGCATGCCACACAAACACAGTGCTCAAATGTGCACAGACTTGCTATTTCTTGGTTTACCTTTTTTTTCCTTTCAAACCCAGTGCGCAAAGCGCACACCTGCTTAGACAATGTAAAGAGTGCTATGCAGCCTCAAACACACCCCCTTGCTTAGCTCTGCTAAGCTAAGGGCAAACCCAAGCCACAGGGCTCCAATCTTCTTAAAGTATGCCTGACACACACCCCTATGATGTTAGCTAACTCCTAGGCTTGCACCAAGCTATTCCTGCTCTTACACTGTTGGGTG
This sequence comes from Protopterus annectens, assembly GCF_019279795.1. Classification (NCBI taxonomy): domain Eukaryota; kingdom Metazoa; phylum Chordata; order Ceratodontiformes; family Protopteridae; genus Protopterus; species Protopterus annectens. Next base: position 367,430,647 of record NC_056733.1, read on the forward strand.
CCGAGTAGCATGCAGGGGAAATCTGGGATTCAGTATCATTCCCCTCATTTGCATAGGATTGCCTGCTGATGCATAGTTACAGGTCCCACACTGAGCCTCTCCCCTTAGTAACCACTATTCTCTGGTCATATTGTCTTCTGCCTGCCATTGAGTATAATGGCAAAAGAGTGATTTTGGTTAGAATGCTTATTTTAGGATTTTTTTTTTATTTTTCGCCGGATCCCATTTGCACGCCACTGTCCCACACTTAAACAGCAGATTAAAGTTGTTTTTTTTTTATTTTTGCAACCGTTTTCCATGCCAGTGGCCCTATATTTGGCCATCGGTATGCTTTCTACTTAATATTCACCCTTTATTTGGAGCCGTCATGGCTCCATTTTGTAGTTTGCAGAAATATACTGTTACTGGCTGAGTACATTTCTGCAGATTACACTAGTCCTGCATGGCTGGCTTCCAGCTTCCTGGATCGCAAATTCACCTCATTTGCCTGGATTTCACCTGCAAATGGGGTAATTTTCCAACAGGGGCTGAGTCCGTGTAGGACTAGTGCAGAAGCACTCTTGCATGTCCCTACAGCTTATTCCTGGATTGCACGGCAGACATATTGGGCCGGATTCACGATGGCTTGCACAGAGTCTAAGAGTAGAGTAAGTCTCCATGCAGCCATCATGTCCGACGAGCGATCCAGGAACAGCCTGTAGGGGCATGTAAGAGAGCTCCTAAAATGGCTCTTACATGGACAGGGCCAGGACATGCAAATTACCTCAATTGCAGCTGAAAGGCATGCAAATGAGGTAGATTTGCGATTCCAGAAACCCAAACCTGTCCGAGTAAGAGTAGTGTTATCTGCAGAAATGTACTCAGCTGACAACTGAGTACCTTTCTGCAAATAGCAAAACGGAGCCGTGACAGCTCCAAATAAAGGTTGCATCCAGTAGAGGAAGCATGCCAATGGCCAAATATATGGCCATTGGAAATGTTACCTGATGCAAAATGAAAAAAAAGTAATTTAATTTTTTTTCCGATTTTCCACGTTTAAGCATAGCGCAGTGTCGAGCAAATGGGCTGCACTCTAAAAACCAAAAAAATAAAAATGAAAGCCCACAAATTTGGATTTTATGGGGATTTGTATTGTACAATGCAAGGCAATGGCAGGCTGAAGACAACATGGCTACCATGTAGGGGTTGCTAAGGGGGGAACCCGGACTAAGAGATGTAACCAAGCATTAGTAGGCAATCCTATGCAAATGAGGGTAAGGATAGTGAATCCCAAGTCTACATAGCAAATGAGCACAGTCAGTGGTGTGTAAGACTAGGATAAGGGGAGTAACAGAGTAGGATATAGGTGACATCAGGAGGGGGTATGTATGAAAGAAGATAATCTCATTGGAGAAGAGTGTCATGTGTTAGCTGTCAGTTGCTCATCACTGGAAGAGGTGTGTCATCAGGTATCCTAGCTAAAGTCAAGAAATAGAAGGTGCACACTGTGGGTATCACCAAAGTTTCTTGTAAAAATACTTGCAACGTGTATGCGTGCGTGTGCGCACCTGTAAACCCGAGTAAGACAGTGTGTGCGTGTGGAAGCGTGAGTGCGTGCGTTTAAGCCGGAGTAAACATGTATAAGGCAGTTTAAAGTCCTGTAAGCGCCTCTGCACCTGTGTGCGTGCGTTTAGGCAGGAATTAGCTAGTGTAAGTCCGTCTAAGCCTGTGTGTACGCATGTTAGCATGTGTACGCGCGTCTGCGCTAGTGTGCGCGGAGCTGCCCCTGAGGAAATGGAAAGGGAAAAGGAAGCACAACAAACAGTAGGAAGTTAACCAGGGAGAGTCAGCAGAGCGAGCAGGTGGAAGTAATCAGAATCAGGCAATTACACAGGCAGTAAACCAGCCCAGCCCAGCCCAGCACTTAAAACTCTACAAACAACTTTTCACCATGTATTGCTCAGAGACACTGCAGCACTGCAGTAAACTAAGAGAAGTGAATACTGAAAAGGCTTAACTGAGACAAAGAAATGTTAGGGCTGCCATTGCTGTCATAAACCGACATATGCAACATGCTGAGGGTGGTGACAATGGAAATGCTGCCAACCAACCCCCAGTGAGGAGACGGAGAAGAGTGTACAGACCCAGGGTAACCTACCAGTGGCTACATGAGCTGGAGATAGTGGAGCGCTATAGAGTGGACAGAGACCTTATGCAGCAAATTGTTGAGCTGTGCAGGCCACACCTCACACACACAGAACCAACAGAGGGGAACCCATTCCAGTGGAAACCAAGGTATGTGTGCTGGATGCCATGTCAGCACATGTCGGCGATCATGTATATTTTCCAAATTCCCATGAGGTATTGGCCAGCAATATGCATTTCTTCCAGCAAATAGTGGAATACCCTGAGGTAGTGGGTGCAATAGACTGCACGCACATACACATCAAAGCACCAGCCGGTGAGCGAGGTAGGGTCTACTTCAACTGTAAGGGCTTCCTCTCCATCAACTGCCAGGTTGTGTGTGATGCCCAGGGCATAATACTGAATGTGTGTGCTGGCTGCCCTGGAAGCTACCATGATTCCCATATGTGGCATTTGACGCAGCTGTACCAGACATTTGCCAATAGGGACATCCCACATGGTCACCTAGTGGGGGATGCTGGCTATGCACTGGAGCCATGGCTGATGACACCCATCAGAAACGCACACACACCTGAACAGGAACACCATAATGAGGCATATGCACAAACACGAAATGTAATCGAGCGTGTGTTTGGGCTGCTCAAGTCATGGTTCTGGTGCCTGGACACATCTGGTGGAGCCTTGCAGTACACTCCAACTACATGTACCCAAATTGTCATGGTATGTGCTATGCTACATAATATGATCCTGCGAAAACAGCTGCAGCAGGACCAGCCTAGGCCTGTCCCAAACAGCCCCCCACCATTGCCAAGGTCATCACAGGCAGAGCGTGACTCGGAGGAGGAACAACCTGAGCCTGCCCCAGTAGGCAGAAGAAGGCGTGCCCAGTATGCTTTGGCCTTGGTAAAGAGGCAACTCATAGCACATACAATGGCTCAGTAGGAACCCTGGAAATTATACCTCTCTCTGACCCGCACATATAATAAAAGGGATGCCTAAGTTGACACTACCTGCTTCAAACATGTACAGGGAGTCTAGTATGTGCATCCAACATAAGCAGCCCTGCAGCACCACCTGAGGCATGATTGCCATGTGTCAAGCAATTTAAGGTAGTGCTAAACAGCATTTACCACCATGTAGTATATGCAAACAGAATACACACACCAACTAGTACAACTGTGGTCAGTGTTGAGTAATATTGGGCAATGTCCAGCAAAGTTGGTGAATATACAGCAATGTCAGACAAGCCTGGTCTAAGTAGGGCATAGCAGAATAAAAGCCAACATGCTCATACTTGCTTAACTGGCACTTAAGCAGTCTGGTCTGCTCAGTATGGAAATATAAAGCAGTGATGGGCCTCAAACACAGGATACTGTGCACCATAGTTAAAGTACTGAACCACTAAACCATGACAGCATTGCACTGTTCAGCCAGTATGAAGAAATGTTGATAAGTCTATGCAAAGTATCTCATGGAAACCCTGCAGGCACAGCATAATCCCTGTTGAGTTATGACACAAAGGTGAGTCCTGCAGTAAGAACAGAACTTGACTTCCAACACACACAGTATAAATGTTAATATCGGTCATGTTCACACACATCCATAAATGTAGTGGACTTCAGATTGCAACATACTGAAAGGTCACACTGGGCATGCTCACACACTTGGATAAATGAGACATATGTCAGGCAACAAAACATGGAAAGCCTGAACTGGGCATGCTCACACACTTAGGCCATGTCTGACTACAGCAGTGGGTCACACATCTGGCAGTTGCACGTGTTAACCCAGGAACCTCTCACTATCCAGCAATCCGCCCTGTGCACACAGTTACATGACAACAGACACTTATATAATATAGTGGAACCCTGTCATGATCAAACATGTTCCACAGATACCTAAGTTGTTCATAGAAACTGGGAAAGCAAAGATGATAAAGACCTGCAAACAGTATCAGCAGTAAATATTGTGCATCCCGAGCAGAGGCATAGGTTCAGAGGTCGATAGTAGGCTATCTGCCCTAGGGTGTATACAAGCCTAGCCAGAGTGTGTTTGGCTTTTGCAGCCCTGTCAGAGTACTACACTGTGCCAGTGAATAGTAGTTCACACAAGATAGCCCATGTACGTTTAGGCTACTGTGTCTCTGTCTAGCAGGGAAACAGAAGAGATCCCAGGGGTGAATTTGCGATTTCACATCCATGTGTCCAGATTTGGCTTGAAGAGGGTCAGCGAGGGGCTATGTCTAATATGAATTGGGATTCTATTCCAGAGTGAGGGGAGCCTCTGGGAAATTAATCTGTCCCTCCAGCATGTCCTTTTTATTCCTGTGCTGAGGTTTAAGTCCCTGGAGCGTGTATCTCTAAGGGACTTGGATTTTTGAGATGGAGCATGTCCATTAATTCGGGCTTTGACATGGCTTTGTATGTCAGGCATAGATTGCCTCTGAGTAGGTGGTAAGCAACTGAGTAGAGCTGGAGTTTCCTTAGTTGAGCTGCATATGACATCTGTTTGTAGCCCATGACCCTCTTGGAGAGGTACTTTTGGGTCTCTCCAGGTGCTGCAGGTGTCGGGTAAGGTACATCCCTAAAGGGCCATTGTATTCAAGTATGGTGCTGATGATTGACAAGTACAGGGGCACAATGACCTCACTTGATGTAGATGCAAACCCGTTCGTGATAAGGTGGCATATATAGAAGGTGTTTGTAACCACTTTGGCAATGTGATTATCAAAGGAGAGATTACTATCTACATTGGTCCACAAATCTCAAGTTACTACTTCTGTACTTAATGGATTACCACTTATGTGGTAATTTGTGTGCACCTTGTTTTTCACAAAGGGGATGACTATGCACTTTTTAGCATGTAGCTTGAGCTTGTGGCTCTGGCAGCAAACATCCATCTTTGTGAGACCCTTCTGGAGGATGCTTGTGTTAGCTGGAGAGACGATTATGGCACCCAGTTTGCAGTCATCTGCGAACCTTGTCAGCCATAATGCCCCTGTGTTAGCCTGAACCTCAGAGAAGTATATACCGAACCAGAGAGGTCCCAGAATTGAGCCCTGTGGGCTGCCACGTGTAACTGGTTTGTATTTGGACATGGCACCTGCGATTCTGACAATGTGGGTTCTATCCCTGAGCCAGTTTGCAACCCATCTTGTGATATAGGGGTTGATATTTAAGCTGTTAAGCTTATGTATGATATCCGAGTGGGGTATTGTGTTGAACGTTTTTGTGAGGTCCAGGTAGGCTGTGTGGACTACCTTGCCATCATCCATAGCTTTGGTAACTGTTTCAAAGAAATCAACTAGGTTTAAGAGGCAAGATCTGCCCTTAACAAAGCCAAATTGGGTAGGGTCCAGTGTCTGGAGGCTCCCAATGTCTTTGTTTATGAGTTCCATGATAATACACTCCATAGTTGTACAGACCAGACTAGTCAGGCTTATGGGGTGATAGTTCCCAGGGTCTGTTGTGGCACCACCTTTGTGGAGTGGAACCACTGTAGCTGTATGCCATTATTCGGGTACATATCCTGTAGTAAGGCTAAGTTTGAACAGTGACTTAATGTGAGGATTCAGTTCTTCTTGGAGCTTGTGTAAGACACAGCCTGGGATACCGGCCAGTCCCATAGCTGCTGTGTTTTCTGCTTTGGCGAGGGCAGCTTTCACCTGTGCATCTGTGTTGTCAGGGAGGTTACATTCAGTTGGGATAGGCATTTGCTGCTTTGTGGGTGAAGGGGGAGAGAGGTTTGTGCTGAATCTGTCTGTCAGGATGTTGGCTGTCTGTAGTTTTGGTATATTTTGTACCGTTATGCAACAATTCAGAGCATATCTGGGAGTTTCCACCCATATTATGGACATAACTAAAGAAGGACTTGTGATTATCTTTAGTGTCTAGGGCAATTTCCCTTTGGAAACTGGCCTTTGATGATTTTATGAGGTATTGAAGTTTCTTGCTAATACTGATCAGAGATGGCTTCCATTTTTGGGATTTTGCTCTGTCATGTAGTAGCTTCCTCCTTCTGTTGTATAGCTTATTTATGGCCGGGGTCCACCAAACAGGTCTCCTGTTTTTGGAGGAGTGAGGCTTCATTTTATTTGGGATAGCACGATCCATGCATTCCTGCAGGTGCTCATAGAATGCATTTGTAAAGGATTCTGAGGATTGGCCTGTTATCCTCTGGCCTGTGGGCTTTGAAGGATTCCACCTCAGTCTTGAGAAGTGCAAGAGAAATTCTATACAGTGATTTCCTTGGCTGCGGGTGGGGGCGGGATATGGATGTCCATGGAAATTTGTTAATGGTCTGATCTTACCAATGAGGGGTTTACCTCTGGTGTGGAACATAGAGTCCCCATGTTGGTGATGACCAGGTCCAATATGTTGTTCCCTCTTGTGGGAGTGGTGACCAGTTGTTCCATCGCATTACAGTTTATAACTTCAAGGAACCATTGGGCGAGTGTGTTTGGGCATGAGTAGTTGTTGCAGTCAATGTTTGGGTAGTTGAAGTCTCCCAGTAACATAGTTGTAGGAGAGACCTTGATATTCTCCAGTGTTCTCAGGAATGTCAGGTGGAGTTCCTGTAATAGGAAGGGTGATCTGTAGCAGGCTACAAACTGAAATGCAGTTTGGCCCGCTGTTAGTTGCACATGGATGGTTTCTGATGCTTCGTGCAGTGCCACTAACCTGGAGGTGTAGGTATCTTTGATGAATATAGATACTACCCCTCCTTTTGTGCTTCAGTCCGAGTTTTGTGTGTGAAACACATGGTATGAGTTATAACCTGGCAGTGCTGGGGTGCTCTCAGGAGCCTTGAACCAGGTTTCTGTTACTGCACAGACATCGATATTCTCCATAATGAGGAGAGCCTCAAGTGCGTGCATCTTGAGGTGTAGACGACTGGCATTGAGTAGCATTACCTCTAGATTTTGTATCCTTGGGTTGTCAATGGACATGTGTATGTCCGTTGAGCCTCACCTAAAAAATGCACTATGGGGGTGGCAAGAGGCATGGCCAGTATGCAAAAGCCTAAGGGTGACAGGTGCAAGCCGTCCCTAGCAAAGCAACGTGTCTTGTCAGGCATGTCATCCCAGGCTGACAGACACTGGATCCCCATTGAATGACACCAATACTTTAGACAATTGTTTAAACTGATCATTTTGTCTGTATACTCTGGCATCATTCTTGGTGAGGGCAAGATGCTAACCAAGGTCAGGTTCATACCAGCCTGGGCTATATGATCAGAGAGCTGCTCTATGTCTCATGTCTTGTAGTCCAGGGAGGTACGTCTCATGTCATTCACACCTGCATGGACAATGACAGAGTCATACTTGTACCTGCTTTGGAGTGACCTGAGTGCTTGCATTATGTGGTGGATCCTGTCACCTGACAGGCAACTTACAGTGACCTTCTCCTTGTTCAGTCAGTTGAGCGGGACGTCAGTGTGCTGGACAATAGAGTCTCCTATAACAACTGTATTTGGTGTGTTGTTTGGCCTTAAGGTCTGTGACTGTGAGGCACACTGATTTTGTGAGATATGTGATTCATGGGTATTGTTGAGGGGTGGCTGTTGCTTAGGTATCTGTGGCCAGTACAGTTGCTGCAGGTGTTGGGTAAGGTACACCCCAAAGGTGGCATTGTAACCAAGCACTGTTGTTATTAGTATAGGGGCACAATGACATCACTCGATCTAGATGTGAAACCATATGGGATAAGGTTGCTTATATAGAAGGTCTGTCCAACCACTGTGGCAACGTGAATGTCAAAGGTGAAAGTACAAACAAGTCATGTCCCCAATCACCTAACAACACCTACCATATGTAATGGAGTACTACCTATGTGTTAATGTGTGGACATGTTGTTATTCCAAAGGGGATGACTATGCAACTAATGGCATTTAGCTGTAGGCCATGGCACAGGCACCAGTCATCCATCTCTGAGAGACCCTGTTGGAGTATGCATGTGGCAGCTGGAGAGGTGATCATGGCACCCAGTTTGCAGTCAAGTGTGAACAAGGTCAGCCATATTCCCCCTGTGGTAGCCTGTACGTCAGACAAATATATACTGAACAAGAGAGGTCCCAGGACTGAGCCGTGTGGGATGCCACGTGTAACTGGTGTATAGTCAGACATGGCACCTGCAATTCTGACCATGTGGGTGCTATCCCTGATCCAGGTAGCAATCCATCATGTGAGATATGTGTCCATATCGATGCTGGTGAGCCAATGCATAATGGCCCAGTGGGTTATTGTGTGGAAGGGTTTAGCAAGCTTCAGGTAGGCTGCGTGTACAACTGTCCCTATGTTGATGGACCTGTTAACTGTCAAAAGAACACAAACATGTTCAAGAGGCAAGATCTGTCCACAACAACGCTGAAATGTGTAGGACACAGTGTCTGTAGTTTCCTGATGTCTATGTGTAAGAGTCCCATGACAATACACTCCATAGCTTTGCATAACAGGATAGTTAGGCTTATAGGGCGATATTGTCTGTGTTCCATTCTGGCACCAACTATGTGAAGTGGGAACACTGTCGCTGTATGCCATTCTGTGGGTACATATCCTGTAGTAACTCCAATATTGCACAGTGATGTAATGTGAGGGTCACGTCTGTCATGACGCTCGTGTAAGATGCAGGCCGGGACACCAACTGGTCACATTGATGCTGTAATGTATGCTTTGGGGAAGGCAGCACTCACCTGTTACTGTGTGGTGTCAGGGAGGTTACACTCTGTTGGGATGGGTAGTTGCTCCCTAGGGGGGATGGGGGGAGACATCTGTGCTGAACCTGTTTACCAGGATGTTGGCTATGCCAGTGGGTTCAGGGTAAGTGTAGTCAGTATGCAGTAACTCACAGCATATCAGTGAGTGTCCTCCCAGGTTCCTGACATAACAGACGAGGGCCTTGTTATAGTCCTACTTGTCTGGTGCAATTGTCCGTGAAAAGAAGACCTTAGATAAGTACATGAAGGATCATAGCTGTCTGCTAGTACAGATCACAGATGCTTTCCCCATCTGGGATTGTGCTCTATCATGTAGTAGCTTCCTCCTGACATTGTACAGCTCATTAATGCTGGTTTCTACCAGACAGGTCCCCTGCCATTGGAGGAGTGAGTCTTGTTATTTGGGGTAGCACAATCCATGCAGTCCACTAGGAGTCCATAGAATGTGTATGTAAAGGATTCAGAAGACGGAGCTGTATTTCACACTGTCTCAAGGTCTCTGAAGGATACCACCTTGCTTTGGTGAAGTGAGACGTTGGCTCATCAGAAGTTCACCAAGATTACCCAGGATGGGTGTGTGGAGTGTATATGTATGTCCACTGAGATAGCTGTATGTTCCGACCTTACCAATGAGGGGTATATTGCTGGTGTGTAACATAGAGACCCTATGTCGGTGATGATCATGTCCAGTATGTATTCCCCCTTGTGGCTGTGATGACTGGTTGTGCCATAGCATATGAATGTACAAATTGTAGCAACTGTAGGGCGAGGTTGTTGCGGCTTGAGTAGTATCCCCAGTCAATATTCATGTATCTGATGTCACCCAATATAATGGTGTTCTTGGTGACCATTATATCCCCCACTGTTCCCAGGAAAGCAGAGTGTGGTTCCTGAGTATGGGAGGGTGGTCTGTAGTAGGCAACAAACTGAAAGGTAGTTTCAAACAATGGTAGTTGTATATGTATGGTCTGTGATGCTTAGTGCAGTGCCACTAACCCAGAGGTGTGTGTATCTGTGATGTATATGGATACACCCCCTAGTTGTGTTGTCTGTTCCAAGTCCTGTGGTCAGAAAGCATGGTATGAAACATAACCTGGTAGTGCTGGTGTGCATATGTGACCCTGAACTAGGCGTCTGTTAGTGCACATATATTGGTATCCCCCATACTGAGGGGAGTCCTGAGTGGCTGCAATATGAGGGTAACACATCTGGTGTTGAGCAACATTACCCTTAGTGTTATTTAACCTGTAATGTCTATGTAGGTGGGTTTGTCTTTTGAGCCCTGGTCAACAAATGCACTATGGTGGTAGCAAGAGCCTTAGCCAGCATTCAAAGGTCCAAGGGTGACAGGTGCAAGCTGTCCATAGTGAAGCTATGTGGCATGTTGAGCATGTCAGCACAGGCTGACAGACACTGTATCCCCTATGAATGACACCAATCTGTTAGCCAAGTGTTAAACATGATATGTTTGTCTGTATACTGTGACATCATACTTGGTGGGTGTAAGATGCTAGACAAGGGCAGGGTCATACTGGCCTGGGCTACATCATGACACTGTTCCTTCATGTACCATGTCATGTGGTCCAGGAAGTAACATCTGAGGTTTTACGCACCAGCACGGACAATGATGGTGCCAGTCCTGTACTTGCTTTGTAGTGACCTGACTGCATGTGTTATGTGGCAGATCCTGACACACGACAGACAGCACAAAGGGACTATTCCCTTGTATGGGCTGGTGAGTGGTACGTCAGTGTGTCTGACAATAAGTGTCGCTTATCACAACTGTATTATGTGTGTTGTGTAGCCCGAAGGCAAGTGACTGTGTGGCCCCCTGACATTGTGAACTATGTGAGATGTGGGAATTGTAGTGGGGTAGCAGTTGTGTGTGTGCCTGATGGAGGTCTCTGCTGCTTAGGCAGAGTTCATTTACAGCATCCGAGTATGTGTATGTGTGATAATGTGGTTTGAGTGCTGTTGCCAGAGGATATGTGAGACTGATATGTGGTATATGTGGTTATCTTCACCACCTGATAGGCTATGCCAGTCATGGGTTGAGAGAGTTCAGCACCCTGTATGTCTCTATAGGTGCATCTCACACATATATCTGGGTTTGTTGTGAGGAGGAGAGTCTTGTCTGTGTACATGAGGCAGACGTGACATTGTGTCTACATCACAATATTCACCAGTGGACTGGAGAGTGCATACAAAGCCGACCCCTGGACATGCCGGGATATCATCATGACATTCTCTGTAGCCAGATGACAAAGGATCAGTAGGGTGTTAAGTGTGTAAAGGAGTATATCAGGGATTAGTGCTCAGGTTTGTTGGTGTTCTGTAAAGAGTAGCTGAGAAGGAGTCCAGACTGAATCATGACACCTCCGACAGCTATGTCATATATAGCAATGTACACACATATATGTCATGAGTCAGGGCCAACTGTACCTGACTGACAATGCCGACATCCTGACAGACAGGCCCATATGTACATACCCACCTCCCACCGACGATAGTCCATATCATCATACCAGGAGATATGACATGTAGAATGGATGAACAGCTACCCCCAATGCTAAAAGCATGGCATCAAGTGGACTACATTGATTACCAATATGTGTCATGCATAAACTACAGAACAAACAGATCCTGCACCTGAACAATCAGCTGAACCTCCCCCCTATACAGGATGTGGAACCGTTGAATGTGTTACAGCAACATATGGCACTCCACACAAGTGTTGGTGCACAACACACCATGGGATATACAGTCCAGTATGCATATGAAGTATGATCTGCAAGCCATGGAGTCCATCATGGTTGAAGTCATAAACCAAGCTATTGGAAGCTGACATACACACAACCCTACTAACCGTGGTATGTTCATGTGTGGATCATGGTTCCCAAACATGCTAGACTGTTTGCAAGGCAGCCACACAGGACATACATCACTGAACACAGCTACACATGTCTCACATACACTTTGAATAGCCCTTTATCAACATCCCAGACACATGTAGTAGCCACAAAACCAACAAGCTGTGCATAAATATGTGTTGACATATGAAGGAATGTCGATGTGTCCACAGATAGATCACACTAGGTAAGGATTATGAGTTCCTGTTCCAGCTGTTGACACCTGATGACCCACATGGACCATTCCTGGAATGGCATAAAACAAAGTGTACACACATTACCATGTCCAGGCTGATGATGTCAGCACCCTAGAAATACAGACAGAGAAGGGAAACCACCCAGTAAAGCAAATAGCGTGCTGCGCTAATGCGTCTCTCTGTAGTATCATAACCTAGTTAGGTATGGGTTTGAATCCTGCAAATGCTGACTGTTTGCGTGTGCATGTGTGTGCAATTCTCTATGAAAGGAGTGGCCTTTTTGAAGACTGGGAAAACACACTATAGATGTACATTCCTCTTTGGAAAGACTGATGATGTCAGCACCCTAGAAATCCAGATGGAGAAGGGAAACCACCCAACAAAGCAAATAGCGCGCCGTGCTAATGCGTCTTTCTGTAGAATTATAACCTAATTAGGTAGGGGTTTGAATCCTGCAAACGCTGACTGTGTGTGTGGGGGGGTGCGTATATGTGTGTGCAATTCTCTATGAATGGGGGGTATGTGTGTGCAATTCTCTGTGAAAGGAGTGGCCTTTTTGAAAACTGGGAAAACACACTACAGATGTACATTCCTCTTTGGAAAGACTGATGATGTCAGCACCCTAGAAATACAGACAGAGAAGATAAACCACCCAGTAAAGCAAATAGCGCACCGTGCTAATGTGTCTCTCTGTAGTATCATAACCTAGTTAGGTAGGGGTTTGAATTCTGCAAATGCTGACTGTGTGTGTGTATGTGTGTGCAATTCTCTATGAAAGGAGTGGCCTTTTTGAAGACTGGGAAAACACACTACCAGATGTACATTCCTCTTTGGAAAGACTGATGATGTCAGCACCCTAGAAATACAGAAGGAGAAGGGAAATGACTCAAGAAAGCAAATAGCATACTATGCTAATGCATCTCTCTCTAGTATCATAACCTAGTTAAGTAGGGGTTTGAATCCTGCAAGTACTGACTGTGTGTGTGTCACTCTTGGTCAATGAAGTGTGGGTCTTGCTTTTACTATGTTATGGCATATTATGATTACAACAGTAAGTGCATTGCGCACATCAGGTATATGCATTGCAAATATATATGTGTACATGTTCCCTTAATCAGTACATAGGTGTGAAGCCTGCGTACTACATGAATAAATTTGTTGCCATTGACAGGTTGCGCCGCAGCTTCTCAGATCGTAGGTCACATATGTATGTATGTGACAGGCCCATCCACTGTCGTGATCCGTGGCCAAGGTCATCTGTGCCACACACACCCATGACAGTTAATTTACAGTAGTGTGAGTGAGGGTATATGCCTGGGGTATATGTCAGGCATGTTCATACACAACCATGACTGCCAATAATGGACAGTCTTTATAGGTGTACAACCTCCTTGTGTATATGCATCCAGGCCTCCAATGTGTCATGTGACACACCTTGGGACTCCACAATACCTATGGATATGTGTATACCACAGGACACATGACATAACATGAGGCTGTATGTACACATTGGTACCCAACATACATGTTGAGGTCTACCACCAATGTGGTGCTGACGGGATAGGAAGTATAGTACATGTGGATGACTATGCCATAGTCGGCTTACTGTTATACAGCATGTATCACATGATAGGCATCTGTCTGTATGATACCCTTGTGTAGGATATGTGTCCCATCCAGGGAATGGATTGTAGGCCACTGCATGCATTACCAGATGTGGATGGACACATCCCTAGTGTGTTTGCATGTACCGAAGGGGGGTATATGCCAAACAGGTGTGGACACAGGAATGGGTGGCAGTAATTACCACTGGTTAGTGTTATAGTGTAGCACCGGAAGGATACATCTGTTACTGAGTTCCCTATGACTGTGTGTCATTTGTCAGGACAACATCCAATGATTGCTTATAGTCATGCTGTTGAGGTTATGTATACTACCAGACCACAAATCATTGACAGATACTAACAGTATCACCCACAGCATGGTGTCTACCCATGTCATACACACATGTCTACCCATGTTAGTACATAACTGTAGTAGAACACATACTGGCCATTGAAAGATACTGTGACATGTTCACTATGTGTACAACAGGGTATGCCACATGTCCCATGTGTCTACTATGCACGTACATACAGTGTGCACCCACCATGTTCACAGATATACACTTGCTAATCTGTACTGCACACATCACACACATACTGTCCACTGACTAACACATGCTGGCAACACATTATACGTCAGCCAAGTGGCACATGGGTGGACAATATAGTCAGACCTAACAATGGTGTAAACAATGCTACATTGACAATCAGAGCTTTGATGAATAATGTCTGCTGAGATATATCTACAAGGATGTCATTACACTTTCCTGTTGACAACTTGCTAATATTGCTACACTGCTATAGTGTCACCCTGTGCATCAGCACCATGTTAGCCTGTTCCTCCATCAATGTTACAGATGACAGGAGGTGACATAGGTATCATCATATGCACAGGGCATTTTGTTGTTTGCCAGAGCCTGACATTGACCCATCCAATCGACATGTCTGTGTGTGTGTGTGTGTGTGTGTGTGTGTGTGTGTGTGTGTGTGTGTGTGTGTGTGTGTGTGTGTGTGTGTGTGTGTGTGTGTGTGAGGGACAACAGTACAGCATGGGCCAATGTTGATGTAATGTGTGTGTGTATGTGTGAGCCCTAGTTGTTTGGTTAATGTGTGTGTGTCTGCATGCACACAGCTCCACCATGTGGCTGTCATATACAGTAGTTTGTGGGACAGCCACAGACTGTACCTGCTAGGCTGTACAGATTACTGTCTCCAGCCACGGACACAGTACCTGTGCCTGGCAGGGGTGCTACGGACAGTATCGGGTACCAACCCTGACTGGGTACTGTCCTCAGAGGCAGAGGTGGGACGACTGGACCCATGTCCCTGCTGGAATGGCCAGAGCCACATGCACGTGGTCTACTGAGACGGTCAATTGACAGGCCAGCCCCAGCATTGCTGGAGTTGGTACTGCCACTACGGAAGTGGCTGTGACCCAGGGGCCGTCCATGACCACTGCCAGCTGTTGCTGTTGCTGGCATGCATCAGAGCCACGTGCACATGGTCTACTGAGATGGTCAATGGACAGGCCAGCCCCAGCATTGCTGGGGTTGGTACTGCCACTACGGAAGTGGCTATGACCCGGGGGCCGTCCACGACCACTGCCAGCTGTTGCTGTTGCTGGCATGCATCTGCATCGACGTAGCAACCGTCCCGCATGGTCCTGGCTCATGGATGACATATTGTGGAGGGCATCTATTGTCTCCCTCCAACGTCTATCAATGACCTCGGTGTAAGTCCGGATGGCACCGGCAAGGGCATGGATGCTGTCATTGATAGTGGTCTAATGTGCCCTCTGCGCCCTAAGTCCCTACCTGGTGTACCATTCCATAAGTGCCTGAGCCTGCATTACAGCCCAGAACATACTGGATGTCGTGAGACCAGAGAGGGCACACCTGCCAGGGGCAGAACAACCAGCGGTGCTCCCCTGAAAACCCCTGGACCTCCATCTATGTGGTACCATTCCAGGAATATGGCTATGGCTGCTGTGAGGGGATGCAAGTGCCATGGGTACCACACTCTCCTGGTCAGTGCCAACTGTATGCTGTCCCTCGCCTATGGCCATTGGTGGTGAGGGATGTATTGGCAGTATGAGTGTGCGCATTGATGGGGTTGAACGCTGTGTACTGTCGATTGGTGGACCAACGACAGACCCTGTCAAACCTCCCTGTGTCAAAATACATGTCTCACCATTAGCACTATTCGTGGCAGTGGCTTCAGGTTCCCTGCTGCATTCGGCCAGCCCTAACTCAGCACCTGTGAGAAGAAGACAGGAAATTGACTTTATGGTCTACACATGAACACATGCACAGATGCACACATGCACACATGCACACATGAACAGTAATGCACTCCTCACTACAGCACATACACACACACCAGCAATCCAACACATACTCTATAGTGGGTGAAGGTGGGTGTCAGTATCACAAGGTAAATAGTCACCACACACGTGCAGCATGCAGAATATGTGTTGCACAAGACCATACAGTGCTAGTGTATACGCCCCAATGTAATGGCAGTATACATGGCTTTGTTGCAACTGTGTCATTGTTCAGTGATTGGCTACACACTGGAACACAATTTGTACATGGACACAACCCCATGTGTGTCAAGTGACCTATACACCCACTAGCATTCCAGGATATATATGTGACACTTTGTTTGGATGTCAACTGCTGTGCATATTGTGTATACTGGCATATGTAAGCACACACACAACATGCTATGCATATTGTGTATAGGTGCATATGTTTGCACATGCACAACATTGAGGTGCAAAGCATTGACTGCTATGAGTATAGCATGTTTTCATGTACTGCATATGATAAACGTGTTCTGTTGTGTACAGCTGTAGCAACTATGCATATCTAAGGTGCAGTACAGTGCTGCCACACTTGTGTCTGCTGCACTGTGCAGTGTATGTGCTTGAGGCAGCTACTGACTTTAATGTGATGATTAATGTCTCACAGCAAACATGGACAGCATGCATTATGCATAGGTGTGTTACGCGTACATGTCCTACACCTCACCTATGACATGCACATTTCATTACCATTATTAAAGTGTTAACATAATCACCAGCATGTACCGTCTGCCCTGCTGTCACACCAGAGGGACCTACAAGAATATGACACAGTTTATCAGTGGCCACAACTGTGGCATTACTGCCGTGAGTGTGTGCGCTAATCTACAGTGGAACAACAGTCAACAGTCACAGGTGTGGAGATACTATTCCAAATAACAGTATTGCACACGAGAGGCAGCACAACTTTTAAACACACAGTACACATCTCACATAAGCATATTCTAACAATACAGGTAACAGTAGTCTACAGCTAGGGCATATTACCTGCATGCTCCATGTCGTCCTGCTGGGTAGCTCCAGTCTCCATGATGACACATGCATGATGTTGCTGCTGCTGTAGGCCAGAAGCCACCACGCTTAGGAGCAGCTCCTCCACTCTGGTAAGGGGGGATGTATAGGCACCCCACCACCTGTGGCAAGCTGTTGCCTATGGATATCAGATGCATGCTGCCGGACATGTCTGATTAAATCACTGCAGTGATGGCGTACCTGCTCATATGTCCAGTTATGCATGCCTATGTCATTTACCCGGCGAACAAGATCTTGCCAAAGTGCAGTGCGCTCATGCTGGTGCTGGCTGGCCCTGGAAAAAAGCCATGCATAGTTTTGATACAGGCTGGCCTGTATGACCTCCTCCTCTGCAGCTGTATACACAGGATTGCGGCAATGAGCCATAACCCTGGAAGACAAATAAACAATATGTGTGAGCAAGTCATGTGGCACACTTAACATTATGAAGTACAGATATCACGTAACTGCCAGATATAGCATCTGTCTGTCTATCAGAGGATACACACCTTCAATACCACTTATCAGTGCTCAGCCCACAACTGCCTGACAGTGGCTGCCGCACTCCATACAACAAACCAGTATACACCAGTACTTGACACACTGTATTGGATACAATGCACAGCCTCACACTGGGAGTATATATCAAGCTAATGTATGACGAATATTGTCATCCAATGCAATGACTGTAATGTACACTTACAGTATTAACAGTAAACCACCCTAGTCATTGATGCCATACCCCTACCTAACATATGTGCACGGTTGTTAATATAGCTGGCATACTGCTGTAACAGAGTATACATGTTGCTAGGTACACACATATACCCTGTAACACACATGTGATTGCGGCCATGGTACAGGCATCATTACACACACATTAGTCAAACATACAACACACAAATGTATGCCAACACAGATGAGCATTACCTGTGTACCTTATAGTACTGTGTGCCCCTACTTACAGATACCTATGCCTGATAAATGTAATCTGCACAGACTACAGGAACATCTCAAGACAGTGATACCAGGGAATGTGAACATACACCATACTGTGGTGTTTAGGCCTACAGCTTCAGGTAGTCCAACAGTTTATATGTGACCTGGATTCACCAGCAGTACCACTTACTGAGCATACATGTACTGCTACAACCTACAATGGGACACCACAGTCATACACAAGGTACTACGTCACAACATATGCCATCCTACTATGTCTGCATCCCAATAACTGACACATCTTTCTCTGCCCTCACCCCTAGGTCACAAACGACCATGACAGACACAACCTCACGCTAAGCTATCACACATTTACAGACCTTGCACACAGTCAGTATCACACTCATTCCACCTCACATAGGTGGTATTGCACTGAGTACATGTGTGTGCGCATTGTGTCATAGGTAGGTATTACACTATTGGGCCGGGGCCTACAGCAGCCTAGCCATATGCTACCCTGCCATTTGACACACATGTAATGTGATTACACTTGCTCCTGTCAAACGGATACACAGAGGTGACTCACAGGGCATATTACCTATCTCCATAACATTCATCAGGGGTATGTATGACATCTACTAATGATGAGCCATGTTTATTAATGCTGGGTAGTTTAGTCCAGAGTATAGCATATTTGTGTATAGGAACCTGTACCTCCAGCATGTGCTGTTCAGTGCATTGACATGGATTAGGGCCCTAGGTCATGTAGCCCGGAGGGATTGTGAGTTGCTGTCATGGTGGTTGGCCGACTGCTATGGGTGTGACATACCTCTGTATGTCTGGCAGTGGTAACCTCTGTGTACGATGTATGCAATGCACTCTAGCTGTGGTTTTGTGAGTCAGTCTGCATAGGGCATGTGTTTGGGGCAGTGTCACTCTTTGTTAGGTATGTCTGTGGACTTTCCACTTGCTGTGGTTGTCATGTGAGGTACATACCACATGGGGCACTGTGAGGAGTATGGGGTACACTGACCAACCTTTTGTGATGACACGTACCACGTAGAGGGATTACAATACTAGTGTGGAACTGTGATTATCAGAAGGGAAGCTACTGTACACCATGTCCCATGTTCCCTTCTGACACCTTCAGTGTTGGGAAGGCAACCACCTATCTGGTAGTTAGTGTGTAAAGTGTTTTGGAATGGGGTATGGTACTGCAGTATCAACACTGGTGTTCAGTCAATGCGTTGGTCACCAGGCACCTGTTGCAGTACGTCTGACCCCGTGTCTCCCTCTCTCACTCTCTCTCTCTCTATATATATTATATCTATCTATCTATCTATATATATATATATATATATATATATATATATATATATATATATATATATATATATATATATATATATATATATATATATACATATATTATATATATATATATATATATATATATATATATATATATATATATATATATATATATATATATATATATATATATATATATATATATATATATATATATATATATATATATATATATATATATATATATATATATATATATATATATATATATATATATATATATATATATATATATATATATATATATATATATATATATATATATATATATATATACATACCTATATATACAGATATATCCAGATATATCTGTATATACTACATATCTCTACATATATTTATATATGTATATATCTATATATCTACATATATCTATATATCTACATATCTATATATATATATATATATATATATATATATATATATATATATATATATATATATATATATATATATATATATGTATATATATATATATATATATATATATATATATATATATACAGGTATATATACACATACTTGTAAACATCCATTGCTGTACATATACATGCACATATAGGCACATATACTGGCCACCTTTCATGTTGGGAATATGAATCATTAAAAAGTTGTGAGACATACAATTTTGTAAAAATATTTCACAGTGTTGTGTGCAATGCATTTTGCTGTCCTCAGGCCATATAGCTGTAGCAGGCCTCACTGTCTCAGTCCCACAGCATTTAACCACCACATGACATATACCTGCACTGCTTGCTGTTTTCAATGCCACACACTACAACCTACATAGATATGTGCACATAACAACCTTCAACTACATATATATGTCTAGCCTTCACTAACAGTTGCAGTATGTACCTTGCCCTATGCACATCTGCATTTACATATAGATATGGACTGCACACACATATGGAGGGTTCACAGTATGTACAGTACCCTTCATATACATCATTGGCATCCCACCAAATACATATCTGTTACATACCTTACCTTTGTATTTCTTACCTCTGTCTGTTGTACATGTTGACGTTTATTTTTCTTTTTAAATATTTTTTTTTGGTGTCTACAAACACCTCTGATTGTTTGTTTGTTTGTTTTTTGTCTGTCTCGCTTGCTTGCTTGTTTGCTTGCTTGCTCTCTCTCTCCATATGCTGCAATGATATAATTGCATGTGTGGACAGCAAGTACAGGCTGCTTTTGTAGGTATCTGCACATGTGCATGTGATGGCCTCTGCACCAATTGGTGCCCACCATTTAGTAATTGCATGCAGCCTGCTGTGTGCTAATTGCAGTTCTCACTGTGATTTCAGGACACTGCTATAAAATGATAGGTTAGGTTGGCATAGGCCTTTCAGTTTTGCAAGGTGGGGACCATGCTTGTTTGCTGTGGACACTGTTGTGTGAGTCAAAAGGTTGGTATATGTCTCATATCTGAAGCTGGGTTGTAGACAGTGAAATGCATGTTGCACTGAAACCTGACTGTTGCTTCTTCCAGTACACTCTTCTCAGTGTGTCAGTTTACTCATACCTCCTAATGCTAACACTGGATACATGGGAGCATGTACTTGGTTTTGGAATTAGGAAATTAACTAGCATACAACAGTGGTTATTCCAATGTATTGCTCTGGCTTTCCTATATTCCATCACATTCACTCTTTGTAATGCATGTTATATTTCTGTCTGTCTTGAAATGTATTGCTCTGGCTTTCGTATTTTCCCTTTACATTCACTCCTTGCAATGCATGTTACATTTCTTTCTTGCAATGTAATGCTCTTGCTTTCATATTTCCCCTTTACAGTCACTCCTTTTAATGCATGTTATATTTTTGTCTTGAAATGTATTGCTCTGGCTTTCGGATTTTCCCTTTACATTCATTCCTTTTAATGCATGTTATATTTCTGTCTGTCTTGAAATGTATTGCTCTGGCTTTCGTAGTTTCCCTTTACATTCACTCCTTGTAATGCATGTTACATTTCTTTCTTGAAATGTATTGCTCTGGCTTTCGTATTTCCCCTTTACATTCACTCCTTTTAATGCATGTTATATTTCTGTCTGTCTTGAAATGTATTGCTCTGGCTTTCGTATTTTCCCTTTACATTCACTCCTTTTAATGCATGTTATATTTCTTGCAGCACCAAGTTATTGGATATCTGCTGTGGCTTAGTGGTATGTAATGCAGACTGGTGAGTCCAAGGTGTGGGGTTTGAGACTGATAAGGATATTTTATTTTGCTGCTGAGCAGTACAAGGGCCTTGTCATACAGAGTGACTAAGGCACTTTTAAGCAGTTGTAAGCAGGTTTGCGCGAGTTTGCGCGACACTTAGCTGCACTTATCTACGCTTAGCTAAGCGCACACAAGCGCAAACATGCTTACAACTGCTTAAAAGTGCTTACTCCCACTAACACCCGCGCTATTTTCTTTTAAAGAAAAGATCATGGGGAAATAGGAAAGTGGTGAAAAAGGGGGCACAAAGAGGGTAGGACAGTAGAAAAACAAGCTCGGGAAGTGCAGGAAGGATGTAGGGTAGGCCCATAACTGCCCAATTCTTTACCAGCAACAGCTGTGCATATGTTAGAAATTTAGAGTGAGATTTGAAACCTTCCACCACTGAGAGAGGAGTGAGGACAACAAAGTATGTTGTAGAGCCAATTGTAATTATCAGTTTACATGTCCAGCAGACATGTGTGTGAAATGGGCAACTATGTATGGGGCGTAATTTTTTTGTGGGAACAGAGTGCCCTTTTTTTTTCAGATGAGAGTGGAATGTGAGGTACAGGAAGTAGGTATATTTGGGGAGGTAGGTTTGGGAGGTTAACAGACAAGACAAACAAGATGCATACACGGGCGGAGTATGACACATGTGGGGGGTAAACACAATTGACGGGGACGGATGTTTGGGTGGGAGGGTGGCCTAATGGTTAAGGTGTTTGCCTTACAAACACAAGGTACAGGGTTTGAATCTCACAGGGAATAATTGGCTAGGCTTAAAATGGCTCGCAAGGGAAGTTAGCCTAGTACTAACCTATGAACCTATGAACCTATGATATCGCAAGCCCATGAGCCCACAGATGGCAACAGTGGAACTGAGATCCCCACCCATGGGCAGTTACCACTGCGCCTTCACAGCCTAGGCTGGGGCTGTGCTGAGGGCTGGATAGGATGGGCAGGCACACCCTTGAGTTGCGCCACTCTCGCCTCAAGCTGGCATAGGGGATCAGTCACGGAACACCTGATCTCACTACGCACCACAGACCGGACCCTTTGGAGGGTGAGTGGAGGCTCTCCTCCGGCCACGCTTGCAGAGGGGGGGCGAGCCCCATCCCCTGCAGCACTTCCACCTGAAGGTGGCACAGGGCCACCGGAGGAGGAGGTCCTGGCCTGGGCACTGGTGCCAGGTGCACTCACCAGCTGAGGTGGGAGAGGTGGATCCGCTGGCACCCGCCTTCCCAGTTGTCCTATGTTTAGCAGTATTTAATGGGATTTTGGGTTAGTAACAAACAACACCATTCCAAATTAGTTGTAACAGCATGCATTAGTATTCCCATTCACCAAGCACACATGGATTCCAAAAGTTGAACAGTAAGCATAACACATGCATATTTAGGACAACAGTGGACATTCCAACAGCATGCAGGGTTGATTGGTGGCAACAGGCCATCAGGTTTGGATATGTGAACAGGGCACATGCATCAACGTACATGCAGATATGTATAAACCAACAGGACAAATGTCCATAGGTATTAATTGTGAATACACATACCCAGTTTGGTGTGGAATAGCATCATTTGTGAACATAAGGTAGGGTGATAAAATATTACATTAACAACTTAAAATACCTATACGTATACTATACATTCCTACTAGATGCAGATATATATCCCCTACATGTATTAGTACAGTTTCCTGTATGTAACCTTACAAATGTTGATGATGGAGATGTTACTGCTACATTAATATACATTCCATTTGTATTCATCCTGCTACATTTGAACAATTATGCACAGTTCTAGCAGCACACTGACATTTGTGGGATCACAAGCACAAGCTGCTCATGTACCGGATTAACAGGTAAATACTATACATGACACAGTTGAGGACTATAAATATTCTTCTGACATACTGGCATTCCCATCAGCCAGTTTATATGTGCCTAGACAACTGTGGATGTTCAGCATTTCATACAACCATACTATCTCCATAATGCAAGGGTACAACAACATATCCGAAATGTGGGATGGACACAGTCCAGGTATTGTACTTTATTAAAACATTTCACTCTTTGGTTGTGGCTGTCTCATTCATTTCATTATGTCGTGCATGCAGTATACCTTTATTACAGACTTCAAGGTCTTTCTCACACTCTCTCACTTATTTTATATTTACATTTCAGGATGGTACTTAATTCTAGGTTTTATTAACATTTATTACTGGGTTACAAAAATCCCTTCCAGCTGACTCACTTATTTCATATGACAATATATACAAGGATGTATTCAATACTTGTCTGTCCTTTATTGATAGATTAGAACACTCATTTTCAGGCTGAAGCAGTTATCTGATATTACAATACAGGATGGAACTCTTTTTGAGACTTGTTTACTCTTTATTAATGGATTACAATACTCCTTTTCAGGCTGCATCACTTATCTGATCTTAGAATATTAGCAAAAGCTTTATTCTAGGCTTATTTGACCTTTATTACTGGGTTACAACACTGAACTATTTTACAGGCTGTCTCACTTATATTCTATAATAATACCAGCTGAATAATTACTAACCTGCCTGGTGGTGCAGCCTTACCAGCCTATCAGCATAGGCTTGCCGATTCGCAGAAGGAACACCTGCAGCTGTAATATAAATGATGGGATATTGGAACATACCTATCCATACCGTAGGCTAAGATAGCATTTCTTACATACTTAATTACATGTATACTTACTCAGTAGTGGGGCATTGGGCATTTGAAGGGCCTCCTGGATCCATCTGTTCAGTTGGTCCTCCTTTCATCGCTTCAGGTCGCATGGTGGTGACGGACCTGTTCACCAGTCCTCAGAATGCCTGTGGCACTGGTGAGATCATGTGCCAACTGGTTCCACGCCTCTGCCTTATAAGCACCCCATTGAATCTGGCCCTGCATGAGTCGGCCTTCATGATGATGGACTAGGAGCCAAACCATATATTTGGACTCCTCAATGCCCCACCTTTGCGCTCTAAAGCGATTTCCCTCTCTGACACCTGCCATCTTGACTGCAAATGGGTACCACAATCAGTTATGGTGTGTATTCCCGCCTATGGAGCTTATATATGCCGGTTTTCCCACACTTATTTGTGATTGGCCGTTTTGGAAATTTCTCAGCTAAGAGCAAATCTGCTTTGTCATGGTTATATTTTCATTCATTCCTATATGTATGGTAATACTGGATTTCTAGGTACGAGTGTCCTGGCTTAGAGGTTCAGTACTGTAACTATGGTGCACAGTATCCCAGGTTCGACCCTTGTCATTGCTTTTTTATTTTACTACTGTCTAGACAGGCTAGGAGGTGTGTCTGTGTAAAGGCGACTTTGCTACACATTGCCCAACGTTGCCTGACGGTAAGCTGGTTGGCGCACTGCGCAGCTCCACGCAAACGGCTTACGCTGGGTAAAGCGTTATTTAGTTATGTGCAGTCATATTAAGCTGGGTTCAGTGCTGTTTGGCTATGGGCACTCATTTTAAGCTGGGTAAAGCGCTGCTTGGCTACAGGCACTCATATTAAGCTAGGTACAGTGCTGCTTAGCTACGGGCACTCATATTAAGCTTGTTAAAGCGCTGCTAAGCTACGGGCAATTATGATCCTTTTTATATATACATAATATAGGTTTTGTTCACAAATACATGGGCCATTTCATTACATTTTACTTAAAATAAATTTTTATATATCGGGGAATTGTTTCATACTTATTTAAAGAAAAATGGAGTGGGAAGTTGTGGGGCTGGAACCATAACTACCTATTCTTTGGGCGACATCTCTACCGCTACGCTATTGCTACTTTGCTTAATTTGCATATGTAGATCTTATATGCTTTTCAATGTCATATCTTCTAACTGTAGTTGAGCGAAGGGCATACCTGCGCAAACGAGCGCAAATGCGGGAAAACATATTGGAAATTATAAAAAAAAAATGAAACGGTTATTTTTACTTTTTAAACACTTTCACTAGGGTTTAGTCTGTGGGGATGTGTGGTGTTGTGTTTCTTGACATTTCGGCAGACTCGCTCGTGGGTGTTTACTATCAGGACTCAAACTCTTCTGGGGCGTGTCCCTTTGCAGTACTCGGCAATTGAACACGCCCCCTACTTTCCTACATGGACCGTGTTAGACTAGAGTATAAGTCAGCATACCCTCATGAATATGCATGGCATGCTGATGTGATATCGTTCAACTGCAGCTTCCGTGTAAGACTTATTTAGTCTTACACGGAGGATTGCTGAATCCGGGGAATTGCCTGCTGGAGCTCCTGCAGTGCTAGTCCTGCACACTGTGCAGGGCTTGCTGAATCCGTGGGATGCTCTATAAATTCTTTATTGCATTAAACAAATTTAGAATGCATTACAAATGTTGCACAAGCAAACATATATTCTATTACATGCAATTCTATGAATGAAATCAGTAGAAATATTAATTTATCTATGACACATACAATTCATTAGAATTAACTAAGCTTTTTTAAAGCTTGTTCTAATCTTGTTTGGTTCATAGGTTTATAGGTGTTTACTAGACTATCGACCACAAGGGCCTTTTTAAGCCTAGCCATGCATCCCAAATCTCTGACAAGTTCTGATACCCTTAGTGTAAACATGGGCCTGGGAGATGAACCATTTATAGGTTACCTGTGTTCATTAGTGACATAGGTACCAAGCTAGGGATGAATTTCTGGTTTCCCATCCAATTGTCCAAGTTTAACTTGAATTGGGTTAGGGATAAACTCTGCTTTACATGGATGGGGAGCCTATTCCATAGATGTGGCAGTCTCTGGGATACATACCTATCCCTCCAGCAGATCCTATTTATATCACCGACAAGGTTTAAGTCTTTAGAATGGGTAATTCTCGTGCTGTTTGTTTTGTGGATATGCAGGAGGTCCATCAGAGGTTAGTCTGAGAATGCCCTGTATGCCAGGCATAGATCTCCCCTCAAAAACCTGTACAATTTAGAATACAGGGATAGGACTTTGAGGCAGTCTGCATAGGGCATTTTACTTACACCCTGTATTCTTTTAGTGAGGAACCTCTGTGGACATTCCAGTTGTTGGATATGCCTGGTTAGGTACATACCAAAGGGGGCATTGCACTCACTGATAGGTCTGATGAATGCCAAATACAGTGGAACAATGACTTCCTTGGACTTAGACTCCATAACTTTCTTTATAAGTTACGCAACATAGAACAATTTCCTCACCACTGCAGACACATTGTATTTATTTATTTTATTAATTTATTTTATTTTACATTTGTTGACCAGGAGAGTCCAACTGGATTACAGATCCATTTTCAGTGGAGACCCGGGGAGAAAAGCTCCAAGAGAACAATTTTTTACAAAACATAGTTTTAAGAACATACAATTTCCATAGAAGAGACTTTGACATACATATTAACTAACAGATAGGATACATTCATTCTCTACAACATAATATTAAATTTTAGAAGATATTCCTAAGTTTAGGATTCCTGTGATAGATTTACTATCAGAGTAAAAGCAGAGAGACGTAGAATAAGGCTCAGAGAGAGCAGATGATGCTCACTATAGTTGAGAAGGATAACACATGTATTCACTATATGTCATCGCCTGGTTTTAGTTGAGAAGGATAACAAATTGATTTATAATATGTCTTCTCCTGGATTTAGTTGCTTATGGAGAGCTCAACATTGCAGGGGTAGTTTTCTTTAACTCCTGGAAGGATGGGATGAGCAGTAGGTGAAGTGTTCTAATGAGACATTAGCCAGGTGAGATACAGGAGCATTATTTAAAAAGTTAGTTTTAACAAGTTTCTTGAACTGTGATGGGGATTTGTTGTCAGTTATATGGGCAGAAAGGGAGTTCCAGGTTTTTGCTATACAGTGGCTGTAGACAGACTTACCAGCTTTATTGTTATATTTGGTTACTTTGAGGAGGTTTTGTGTGCTAGACCTCAAGGGCCTGGTAGTTGCATAGGGTTGCAAAAGATTTTGTAGGGCTGGGGTGTTTTCAGAGTTATGTATTAGTTGTGGGCTAGTGATAGATGATTGAGTTGAAGTAGTAGTGGTAGTTCTAGCCAATTGAGTTTTTTAGGCATTCACAGTGATGTGTTCTGATGGGACAGGTTGTAGCGAATTTGGCTATCTTATTATAACAACTAGCAAGTTTGTTTAGGTCAGATTTGCGGAGATTTGTAAGCACGGGGGAAGCATAAAGTAGGGTGGATAGAAGGTTAGTCCTCGCTATTGTAGTTTTAGAGTGGTCAGTGAGGAATTTGTTATTGCGATACAGTAGGCCAAGTTTTTTATGTACTTTTTTATTGTTATAGAAATATGTAGGTCAAATCTAAGGTGATTATCAATTTCAACCCCTAGGAGTTTGGTATGATTTGTGGGGGTGATTGTGGTCTTGTTAAAGGAGGAGATGAAGAAAGAATCAGTGGGAGGTGTGGCTCTGTGGGAGCTAAAGTGTACTAGCTTTGTTTTACTTCCGTTCAGAATGAGCCTTTGGTTTGTAATCCAAGTTAATGCTAGGGAAAAGCATTCTTGTGTTAGGGAGTGAAAGATGTCAATTGATTTGGCCGCGCATATTATGGTGGTATTATTGTCTGCATATTGCACTATTGAGGCTTTAGGAATACTGTTTTGGAGCTGATTGGTGAAGAGGGTAAAAAGAAGTGGCCCCAGGATAGAGCCTTGGAATACTCCTAGGGAGACGGGTAGGGATGGGGAGAGTTGGTTTTGCCACATAACAGCTTGCTTCCTTCTCTCTATGTAGTTTTTGAACCAGGAGATGTCAGGGGTGGTAAGCTTTAGAGATGCTAGTGAAAGAAGGAGTTTATTGTGGTTAACCATATCGAATGCATTGAACAAGTCAAGGAAGGTGGCAGATACAAGGAGTCCATTGTTTCTGTGAGTATTGACAATGTTGGTGTGTTCTGTTAGTGCGGTGGAGGTGCTATGGAAGGGTCTAAAGCCATGTTGTTGTGTTGTTATTAGATTATTTTCTAGAAGATAGTTTATTAGTTGCTTGTGTATTACCCTCTCTAAAATTTTAGATAAAGAGGGTAGTATGGCTATAGGGCAGTAGTTATCGAGGTCCAGGGAGGTTCCCCCTTTATGTAGAGGGATGATATGTGATATTTTCCATAGTTTGGGTACTATACACTCGGAGATGGATCTGTTAATTAGGATGGAGACAGGATATGATATGGCTTCTGCAGCCAGGTGGAGGTATTGAGTGGGTAATTTATCTGTATCTAGAGACATTGGTTTGAGCTTGCAGAGTAGTTTTTCAATGGATTTGGTTGGTTCTGGGTGGAAGCTGAACTTGGGGCAATTGTTAGTTGGGGTGGGGCGGTGGATTTGCAGGGGTGAAGATATTGTCATAGGGTTGGTTGTTCGCAAGGGTCTGGATTGTTTCTGTAACATATTTATTAAATTGAGTGGGGATGTCGTCTTGGTTGTTCTCTATTTTTGGGGTTGGGGTAGTTGTTTTACCTGGTTGTAGATGCTGCCCAAACTTTTTGTGGGTTGTTCCTGTGCTTATCCTGTAACTATTGGTAGTAAGATGTTTTTGTCTGTTTTGGTGAGTTTTTTTGGCTTTGTTACATAGTTCAACGTGGGCGGCCACGGTGGTGGGGCGGCCACGGTGGTGCAGTGGTTAGCATTGCCGCCTCACAGCAAGAGGTTCTCCGGTTCGATCCTCGGCTGGGGTGCCTTCTGTGTGGAGTCTGCATGTCCTCCCTGTGGTCGCGTGGGTTTCCTCCGGTGCTCGGTTCCCACATCCCAAAGACATGCTGTAGGTGGATTGGACACTCTAAATTGGCCCTAGGTGTGCGTGTGAGTGTGCCTTCTGTGGAAACTCGACACCGTAAAACTCCACTGCCATTCAATGTGCGGACAGGTGATCCGCTGTGGCGACCCCTAACCGGGATAAAGCCGAAAGAAGAAGAAGTTACATAGTTCAACGTATATTTGTTTGTTCAACTGGGATTTACTGTTGAGGTAGTTGGTCCAGGCCTTGTTTCTTTTTCTGAGGAGGGATTTTGTGTCTGAGGTTAACCAGGGCACATATTTAGTTTTAATTCTTGTTGTTCTGGAGGGGGCATGATGGTTAAGGGTGTTTAAGAAGGTAGTATTGAAATATAGTACAGCTTCATCAAGAGGCAGGTTTTTAGGGGGAGTCCAGTTGCACAGTTTAAGGTCATTTATAAAGTTGGAGCGGTTAAAGTGTTTTTTTGCTTTTAATTAGGCACGTAGATACTTGATTCAGTTGTGGCGATTTTGATCTGAGTAAGAATGTGGCTTGGTGGTCACTCAGGATGTCTGGTAGACACCCTGCTAGGGATATCAGTGATAGGTGGGATAAGAGTATCCAATCTAGAGTGGATTGATGTTTGCTTCTCTTATATGTTCTTGTGGGGTAAGTGATGAGTTGGGTTAGGCCAAGTAGGTTAATATGGGAGAGTGGGTTATGACTGAAACAGTTTTGCCAGTCAGTATTAAGGTCTCCTAATACTATGCTTCCCTGGGGAAGGGAGTTAAATATCCATTCTAAGAGTTTTTTCTGTAATGGGGATATTGTTGCCTGGAGGGATGTAGCATCCTATGATGCTGATGTGTTTACTATCATTAAGTTTTAGTTTTGTTAGAGTGAGTTCAACTTTATAGAGGTCTGGGGTTGTTATGCCTACTTTCTCAAGGATGAGGTGAGATTTATACACTATAGCAACACCTCCCCCCATTTTTACCTATTCTATCACTACAAATTATATTGTAACCTGGTGGAGTGATTTCATTGTTTTGGTTGCCTGGATTAAGCCAAGTCTCTGTTAGTATGGCTATCTCAGGTTGATAAAAGGAGAGTAGTGCATGAAGGTCATGAACTTTGTTTAGTATACCTCTGACATTTAAATTTAAAATGAGGAGTGTGGATTTGTCTCGGTGGAGTAGGGTATCATTCAGGTTGAGGGTTGGGGTTCTTAGATTTTGTGGGCCTGGGTTTGGGTGTATATCGCCACAGCTAATGAGTTGGGTTCTGAGGTAAAAATAGAGTGATGACATGATGATAACATGATAATAACATGATGATAACATGATGACCAAAGGCTAGATTACTATCTATGTATGTCCGTAAGTCCCTGACTACTTGGTCAACTCTAAGGGGTGTGTTGTCAATATGATAGTTACCAGGGATGGATGACTTCCCAAAGGATACTATTATGAATTTCTTGGCATTTAATTTTAATCCATGGTTTTGTCACTAGTTGTTTGTCTGTGTCAGCCTCTCCTGGAGAACATTTATGTCAGTGTGAGATTCAGTAATAACTCCTGATTTGCAATCATCTGAAAATTTAGTCAGCCAGAGACCACTGAATTGGTTTTGACTTCAGAGAAGTACATGCCAAAAAGGAGCAGTCCAAGGACTGATCCCTGAGGGATTCCACTTGTGACTGGCCTCTTTGCAGAGGTGAACTCTCCGATTCTAACTTCCTGGGTCCTGTTTTTGAGCCATTTGGCTATCCACCGGGTGAAATAAGAGTTTGTACCTAACCTTCTGAGTTTGTCAACAATGCCCTAGTGGGGCATTGTGTCAAATGCCTTGGCCAGGTCAAGGTAGGCAGTGTGTATAATTTTGCCCTCAGCCATTGCTTTGATGACTTTCTGAAAGAAGTCCACCAGGTTGATTCGGCATGATCTGCCCTTGACAGAACCAAACTGGGTTGGATTCAGTGTCTAGGTTTACTATATCTATATTGATTATCTCCATGATAATTCTTTCCATGGCTGTACATATAAAACTAGTGAGACTTATGGGTCTGTAGTATCCAGGGTCTATACATGGGCCCACCTTTCTGCAGAGGGATGACTGTTGCCTTTCTCCATTCATGAGGCACAAAACCTGTTTGGAGGCGTCAGTTACATAGTTATTCCAGAGGCCCTGATAGGTCATGTTTCTTGCTATTTAGAAGGCATCCTGGGTTATTGTCTGGGCCCTTTGGTAACGCATTTCAAATAAAATGAGCTTTATGAATCTGGTGTTATGTGCTTTTGAATAAAAACTTGGACATTCTGAAGTGAAAAAAATAAAGACAAATTTTATTTTTTTTTATTTTTTATTATATGTGTATTTTTTGTCCTAGTTTCTTATTTACTTTCTGCATAATTTCTGTGGCTAAGTGGCCTATTATTATGCTAAAGAAAAGATGAATAGTGGATGCTGAATGACAGAGGGGAGTCACAGAATCTGCCTCACCCCTTTAGTCTGTAATGCTTTGGCAGAAATGGACTGATGGGGTCACTAAACTATAAATCATTATGTAAGTCTGATAGTATTATGTAGATACGCTGATCACTGTATTCCCTTTAAGGAACTCAGGAGGGTAATCCTTCTTCATCATTCCTTTCAAGAGTATATATGATTGGGTAGGGAATATTAGGGATGGCACCCCTTTGTTGTGGTGAGGTTATACTACCTCCTAAAGGAGGGCATGTTATTTGTATATATTTACAGAGTTTTTACGAAGCTGACAGTGATCAAATACTGTCTTTATAATTTAAGTCAGTATGCTAAAACTTTGATTATGGATCACAAGTATTTCAATAATTCTTTATCCCTATATATAATGACAAAATAATGTCTTTAATTTTGTGTGTCACAGAATTCATCTCCCACAAGTTTCTTGCATCTCTTTGAATTGTTTATATAGCACTGAAGTGTTGGATTATGACATGATGTTTAGCTAATATTAATTGATTTAAATTTTTTATTAAGAACTGCAAGGTCTTAGGTGCCCTAAAGACAAAACATTTAAGCCTCAAGTTAATTCTAGACATAAGAAGCATTTAAGGTTTTACAGACAGGCTTATCAAATACTGGCATCACCTCCCTTGTTTCAGGCAAGTGTCAGGGTGTGTTAAATTCAATTTTCTTTTTCTTGCATAGAGGAATGTTGAGTGATATTGCATACAAAGGGCCTTCTTCAAAGTACACATATCACTGAAACTTTATTGTACATTGCCCTGTATTCTAGATCTAAAAAGACACACAGCAAAGAAAAGTGAACCTGACAAAGCCACAAAGCTGTGAACTTGAAAAGAAGTCTGAGATTATAGTTTCCATCTTACATTTTACTCATAAGTGTGCCTATATTATTTTGTTTATTTATTTTTACATGTCCAGGTTTTAATATTAAGATGTTTTGCCATTATTTCATTATATTTATTATAAGTTTTAGTTGAACAATGTTGGTCTGTGCGATAAGATGCATGTTTAGCTATTATCTTAAATACTACAAGTGCTTGTTATTTTCAGTACAGTTTTATTTCAAATGCAGCTGTGTTACAAGAATGTCCTTTTATATTCACATGAGATTTTTTCAGATTCCAGTATTTAAATGCTTACTGAATTAAATGTTTATTAATTTGAAGTAGACTCCAGTACATGCACATTGAGAGAGAAGCAATAAAGTATTTTTTATCATCAGGTTTTCAACTGTCTTTAACATGTTCTGTGACTTTTTAGAAATAGCTACATCCCCATGAATTATCTTTTAAAGAAACAGGATAATTGGTTGGGAATTTACTGTTTAGAAAATCCAGAATATAGAGTAAAAAATTAGATGGTGTATGTCTCTCTTGCTCTAACGAGTAGACTAGTCATGTATAAGAGTGGGATGATAAAAAGGCAAAGATCCATAGTAAAAAGTATAGATAATGTTGAACATAGTCCCTTACACTTAGAACTGAGTGGTTCACTGTTAAATCACTTTTGGTCCATTTTGTGTTGAATCTGTGAAGGATTAATGTAGAATCTTTGAGATTTATTCAACCTGACCTAATGAATTTAGATCTTGGAGGAAATTCAGACAGTTAATTTTGGAGGTAATCAAGCACCACATACACCCTAGTTTGATGGGCACCCATGCGCACAGTGAAAGAACAACATCATGGGATCTGTAAGAAGAAAAGAAGGACCAGTCTCACATCTTCAGAGGTGTTTTGCAATTCTTAGTCTTCAAGATCAGTGTAGTATGGTAGAAGGAAGAGATGTGCATGTTTTGCATCATGGAATTCTTGTCCTACTCCACAAAAATAAGAAAAGTCAGATGGGGAAGTTCTGCTGGAACCTTAATGTGCTTTCTTCCAAATGTGAGACGAATCTAACCTTTTGACTATTGGCATGTTTTAAGTAAAATATTACTGAAGTAATGTGCCTTTTGCATGAGTTACAATCTTGGAAAGAGCAGATATTTCAAAGGTCATGAAGGAATACCTTGTACAATTCTACTCAGTCCCAGAAAATGATGCACTAGCCATTGTTCATTTGTTTTTTGATAAGCTTGAGTTAAGGAAGTGTGTGTCTGCTTGGGTGGAGATTTTCTCAACATACTTTTCTAGATAAGTGGTTACTCAGGAGATCAGGCAGGTTAAGGAAAACAAGTTTCCATGCCAGGATGGAATTCTTGCAAAGGTGTTTAAACATATGATAGCATCAATGCTTTCTATAATTAGTAGTGCATTAGAACAGTTAAAACTGTATGCACTACAAAAATTATGATATGGCATATTTGATATTTACCCTATTCCAGTTATTAATTGTAAAAATGGATGTCAACATTCACCTCAAAATTGAAGCTCAACTGACGAATTTCTTGACAGCCATTTCAAGAACAAGAGAATTGTCATTGCCGACCTGATAATTATTGTCTGTGTCATGTCTTGCCATATCTGATGTTAGCAACTAATTTCTATGTATTGTGAAAAGTTTTCTTGCTTTCCCAGCTGTGGTTGAAATGGGGCAAGTATGAACAGTCCACTATCCTGGTTACCTGACGTACATAAAAAAGAAGGAAATATCTCCCAGTAGGTCTGGTTGCAATACTTCTAAAAAAGAGGATACCTCAAGCCACATTTAGATTGGCCTATGTACATATAAATGCATTGTTACAAAGCAAACAATTAATCATAAATTGGCCAAACTGCACATGCATCACTCTGTCTTAATACTGCTCAAAAATAACACCATTCCTGAGGGGATGCTTAGATGTCATATTTTAAATGTATTTATCTTCAACTGAGCAAACAGTAGAAAAAAAGACACTTTTTTCAGCAAACAGAAAATGTTTCACTTTTAGTCTATAACAAAATAGGCTTCATATCATTCAGTTCTATGAAAAACACTCAGCTTGTAGGAAGAGGCCCTTATATTATTTGCATCAGTGCCTGCCTGCCTCTCCATATGTGTGTGTGTGTGTATGTGTGTGTGTGTGTGTGTGTGTGTGTGTGTGTGTGTGTATATATATATATATATATATATATGTATATATATATATATATATACAGATATGTATAAGTATATATATATATATATATATATATATATATACTTATATACACTTCACACACACACACACACACACACACACACACACACATATATATAATTCCCAGAGCAGTACTTTGTAGACATAAATGGTCTTTCCCATGTGCTTAATCCTATAAACAACTACTTACAGCCTCTTTGCTGCAGAGAACCTAGTATTACCTTGTTTTACAAGTAGCTCTACTTCTACTATCTTGCTTACTCAGGCATCCTTCCAAGAACCATGAAGATGAGTCTGATTTCTGACCTACCCCAGACTGATGTTTTCAGTGCATATTCCTTGCGTCATTATTTCTTTCTTTCTTCCTTTTTCTTTCTTCCTCCTTCTCTACAGATATTGTCTGATCTTTTATTAAAGGATGCCCAGAGTGGCTTCCATCACTCTGTTTTAAAGGGACAGGAGTTTCATATCCTCCACTCTAGCCTTTCAGGAGCCACTATAACACATAGCCTACCCTAGCTCATATCAGGGAGTCTGAGTGAAATTGGCTAACTGAATACCACCACAGCTGGTCTAAAGTCTCAGTGCTAAAGGGATATCTTCCCTGTATGTATTACTTGTGTAAATTTATTCAGTTTGAAACAATTATTAACAAAATTTCCAACCTTAGAACAGGTCTCACACTTTAACCCCTCCTGTCCATACACCATCTCCTTTTTCATACAGGGTTGTCTAGCATCTAGATACAACAGGTACTCTATTCCACCCCAAAGAAAAGTCATAGTATTGTTTACTGGATGACTTCACTGTACTCCCTTCCTAAAAAAGGATAAATAAATTAAATTACATACTACTAAAGATGAAAGTTTAGCTGCCACCATGAAGGCTTCCTATTACGCTGTCACAGATGCAGGTTGTTGAATGCGTCTTTGTCGAACTGAAAAGAGCGAAAAGCAAAATACCAAAGTTGCTTTTCAGCGAATTCTTTCCCTGGGAAATAATTTGTTTGGCCGCTTTCACTACTTTGCCTTTTTGGCACTGTAGTCTGATCTTGGAGTTAGTATATTTAAGTAGGGGTGTGTGGGGTACAGCTCCCAACATTGGGGTGTGGGGGGCAAAGCCCCCTACATTATTTAATGTTTTACATTTTTTTTTTTTGTTTTGGAACAGTGATTTTTTTTCCCTTGGAAAAAATTCATTGTTCTGAGGTTTCGACGTTGTAAGCTTTCACTTACATGGGGGTCGATTATGTGTTGTTTGCTCTTCTGAGCTTGCGATATCATAATATAGATCCGATTAGAAAAATGTATGGTCTCTCTTCACTTGAAGAAAACCAGGTACATTCACATCCTGGTAGGGAATATTTGCCTTCTGTACAGTGTGTGAGGCATCAGTTTTTCTTCTTTCTTTCTTTTTCTTTCTTTCTTTCTTTCTTTCTTTCTTTCTTTCTTTCTTTCTTTCTTTCCATTGGTTTGCTTCCTGGATGCCTGCAATTCATTTTCCTTCTCTCTATTTTTGCAGCTTTTTTCTTTCTGGCCTTTTCACGAGTGTCTTGCAGATAAAATCTGCCATTTTTTTATTTTTATTTTTTTTTTTTTGTCTTCTTTCTGGTTCATCAGTTTGGTTAATTCTTCTTTGTCTGTCTGTAAAGATTTCTGCAGAGTATTAATTTCTGGAGTGTAACAGGAGCAGCTCAACTTCTGTTCATAGTTTTTAACACTTGTGTCCATCTCTTGATTCCTTTGTTGAACTTTTTTTTGCACATCATTTCTTTTACTTGGATTATTTGCCTTTGCTTATTTAAGTTTTTATGGTTCTTTATAGACACTTTAGTAAATCTTCAGACACTAAGATTGTCTTTCAGTCAGTAACTTCCTCATGTCAAAGATTTGGAAAATTTTCTTTCTTCTTTTCCAATTCCCTTGGTGTGCACTTCTTTCAGTAGATGGCTTAACAACAAACTTTCACTCAGAACTTTGGCAAAGATTTCATGTACTAATACTTGAGTAACTCATATGTGGATTTGATGCTTCTCTGGTTGCAGTGAGTTTTCTACCCAGTTACCATCTGATTGACCTCAACTGGAATCCCTTTGACCACTACTGTCTAAACAACTGATTTCTTCTGTTAAGAAAATGTGTAGCTTGGTGCAACTTGGATTCATGATTGCTTCTCTGGAGTTTGGGTTTATTGGACTGCTTTATTTGATCTGTTTTATTTTGATTTACTTCTGAAAGTTTAGAAACTATGCAGTATGACTCATCCTGAATATTATGCCCATCATCAGATGCCCTGTGTAGCATGCCTTCATTGTACGTTCCCATGGGTTGACCTTGCTATGGGTCTTGGATAGGAGATTGTGACTGAGCTGTAATTAAGTCACACTCAGGTTTTCCACTGCCTGGCTCTCTCTGCTTCATTTTAGTTCTCAGCTTTTCATTCTCATTCTTGTTTTTAGATTTTAATGCAAGAGACGTAACATTGCTGTACTTGGCTGTAATTTCCATTTGCTTACACAAAGTGCAGTTTCCACAATATCAGCTTTTTCCTACACATTTATCATGTTGTAATACATCTCAGTCAGTGGTTGACTTACTTATTTTAAACAATACATTTATTTTCTTGTTGCAGAAGGGTAATTGTGGTCCTGATTGTTCTATTTATCCTTTTTATGTTTACACCTTGATGTCCGCAGGTCTTCCTGAGAAGAACTTAAATCAGGCATAGAGTCTTATTGTTTACACTCTGTGACTCTACTGAATGCAATATTAAGTACAAGTTAGGCATTCTGAAAACTCCCAGCTTTACTTAAGTTTGTTTCTGCAGTTTCAGATTGTGATCCTATTTGTTCTACAGTAACACTAGGCTCTAGTCTATTTTGTGTACACTTTGTTTTAGCTGTCTTTATAAAATTTAGACCAAGATTATATTTGCTGTTTTCTCTAGAAATCATTATTTCATCTTCAAAGAATTACTTTCCTTTTGCAGATCTGACATCCCAATGTAGGCACTATGTTTTTTTCTCCACAAGACTGGGCTCATAGCTCCTGTCCTTGCAGCCTGGACTATTCATTCTGTGGAGTAAAAGTTCATTATACCCATGGCAAATCCATTCCTTCCAAATTGCACAAATGGATTAGTAGTTTGCAAATAAAGAGTCAGTTGCTAATGACTAAACCAAGTTTTTGGTCCTGCAGAGCACCCTAGACTGCCCCACAGAGGATTATGCCCTGTCACACAGTGGCTTTCTGTTTCTGCTACTGTTATCTGAGTTAGCAGGGAAAATCCTTCACCACACTCCATTTTAAATGTACAAGCACATGGGTAGCAGTGGTCCAAGGTTTGCACCCCTTAGGAGTGACAACTAGTATACCCACTAGCATTAACCAAGTGGGAATTCAGATCCACCTCCCTGACCCCAGCATGGTTAAGCTATTAGTAGCTACTCACTCCCATCCAACTCATCTGGCTCTGTCAGACACACCTACGCCGTTAGTTACACTTAGGTTCCTGGGTCATAGTTAGAGGTTTATCCCTTTACAACAATGGACCTCACTGAATATGGCTATTTTTTTAATACATATCTTTTATTGTTTTATTTTCAGCAACAAACAACTGTAAAGGCATTTAGAATAAATGGCATATAAACAGTACCAAAAATATGCACTATGACAATATAAATAAAAATAACAATAGTTATCCGATATGTACACACTTTTTATAATAGGATCATAGGAGATTACTAGGCTATTTACCCGGAGGTCATTTTAAGCCCAGCCATTTCAACCAAATGTAACACCACAGAAGTACTAGTCAATACTCAAGAGTGCATTTAGTGATGATTGCCCATGTCCAGGAGGGTTGTGGGTACTATCCCCCTTAAGAATTTATGGTGCCCCATCCACCTGTCTAGGTTCCTCTTGAACAGTGTCCTAGAGGTGCTCTGTTTCACATGAATTGGTAGCCTGTCCCAAAGATGTAGCAGTCACTGGTAGATAAATCTGTCCCTCCAGCATTTCCTATTTAATTTGTACGCCATATTTTTAAGTCCCTGGAACAGGTAGCCCTAGACCCATTTGATTTACAGATATGCAGTGAGTTCATTAGGTTTGGGTCTTGGGTTGATCTGTAGGCTAGGCATAAGTCTCCCCTAA
This sequence comes from Protopterus annectens, assembly GCF_019279795.1. Taxonomy (NCBI): domain Eukaryota; kingdom Metazoa; phylum Chordata; order Ceratodontiformes; family Protopteridae; genus Protopterus; species Protopterus annectens. Next base: position 367,469,579 of record NC_056733.1, read on the forward strand.
GAAGTCTATACGATATGGAGTATAGCGACAGGGACTTTAGTCAGTCCATGTAAGGCACATGCTGGAGGCCATTGATCTACTTTGTTAGAAACATCTGAGGTATCTCTAATTGCTCTAGCTGCTCAGTACAGTGCATACTGAATGGGACATTATACTCAATTACTGGCTGGATAAGTGCCAACTTTATGGGGGGGTTATAACTTCTTTTGCTCTTGAGGTGATGCCTTTACTAAACAAGTGGTCTATGTGGAAAGCTTTCCTTACAGCAATAGACACATGGTGGTCGAAGTTAAGGTTGCAGTCAACCTGTGATCCCAGGTGCCTTACCACTTCATGAGTAGTCAGGGTATTGTTGTTGATTTGATAGTGTGAAGGGATATTGCTTGTACCAAAGGGAATGGTGATGCATTTCTTTGCATTCAGTTTGAGAACGTGACTAGTACACTAGTCATTGTTTTGTGTGAGACCCTCCTGGTGTATACTGACATTATTTATGGATTCAATGATTGCACCTAGTTGGCAGTCATCTGCAAACCTGGTTAGCCACAACCTTTTAGTTTTGACCAGAACTTCTGAGAATTATATACTAAACAGCAGGGAGCCCAGCACTGACCCCTGTGGCACAAGTGTGCTAGCTGATGTGGAGTCACCCACTTAGCGTGTGTCCAGTTTGTTAGTCAGTTGGCAGCCTATCTTAGAATGAAGGGGTTTACATTCAGTTTGCTAAGTTTATTGGTAATTCTCGAATGTGGGATTGTACTGAGAGCCTTGGCCAAGTCAAGGTATGCTGTGTGCACACATTTGCCCTCATCAATGGCTCTGGTCACACTTTCAAAGAAAATCACCAGATTTAACAGCAGGGTCTACCCTTCATGAAGTTAAATTGAGTAGGAGCTAGGGTTTGGAGGTCACCTATGTCTTTATTTATGAGGTTCATAATAATACATTCCATGGCCTTACAGATGAGGCTGGTCAGGCTTATGGGTCTGTAATTCCCTGGGTCTGTTGATAGGCCACCTTTCTGAAGGGAATAACTGTAGCTGTTCTCCATTCCACAAGAACAAAGCCTGTGGTTAAGCTATGATTGAAAAGGGTACTTAGTGGTGATGCTAGTTCATGTTTCAGCCTGTTTAAAAACGAGCCTGGGATATCATCTAGTCTACAGAGGCTGTTTTCTTTGCCTTGGACAGGGCTTTGAGGGGGTGGAGATTGGGAGAGGGTTTGCTGTAAGTCAGGAGGGGATAATAGAGTGAAATGTTCACCAAACCTATCCACTATCAGGTTCGTTATCTCTGTGGGGTCAGTGTGTGTGATACCGTTGACCACCAATACTGCACATGCTTGGGTCCTACCCTTTAGGTTATGTAAAAGGCCTTATGGTTATCATTGGCAGTACTTGCTAGGTTTCCCTCAAAGGAGTTCTTGGAGGATTTGACAAGAAGTCTTTTTTGCCTGTTAAGGCTGAGAAGGATGCTTTTCCATTGTTTGGTCCTTGTCTTTGTTTTCTTGGACATCAACTTTTTGTATTTATTGTAGAGCTTGTTGATGCTGGAAGTCCACCATGGCAGCTTGATTTACTTGGAGCTCTGACTTTGATTCTATCTGGTGCAGATGAGTTTCTACACTTATGCAAGTGATTCTACAGGGCATTTCAATAATTGGCTTAGGTTTTAGTGTCATTTCAAGGGGATCCCATTCCTGTCTGCTTGGGGAGCCATGGTCAACAAATCTTGCTGCTTTGTCAGAGAGCCAGAGATGTTTCGCACCTGGCACCCCTAGGTTTTTGGCTGCTGGGAAAGGCTCTTGCCTCCACCACAGTGCTTTTTTTAGGCAAGGCCTTGAAAACAACATTGCCAATGTGAAATGAACTGATCAGAACAAAATAAGGGCCATGCTGCTAAATGTTTGAAGCTTAAACCAAAAACTGCACTCCCTGAAAGCACTTCTATTTCTAGAAGATGTAGCTATCTGCACAGTTACAGAAGCCTGGTTTAAGGCCTCAGAGAGTATCCCAGCCCTGCAAGCTTACAATGCCTTCCACACCTTTAGACCACAAAATGAACATGTGAAAACCAAAGGACGAGGTGTATCAATCTATATTAAAGATAAATTCACCTCCTATATAGTTAGACAGGACAACTACATGGGATTACTCCAGGTCCAGGTTACGGTGGTTAAGACCCCCATTTAAGACATAGGCAGTTATAGATCCCCATCCATGAGTCACGACACCTATGAAGCCTACTTAACCAAACTGAAGACAATCCAAATTTTACTAAACACACTGGTTATGGGGATTTCAATTATCCCACCATCAAGAGACACTTACTGTAGCCCAAACTCGCTAGCAAAAAAGTTCCTTGACTTTGTGAATTTAAATTCCAACATGTCAAACAGGTGCACTGCTGCAACTGTTGGACACTCATTAGCTAAAACTAACTGCAAATGAGTCACCTTCAGACTGACACTAACACCGGAATCACAGAGGGTGAAATCAGACTAAAAAACTTCATCAAGGTGAACTATACCCTCCTAGATGAAGGTATAAATGCATTCCAAGCCCTACTCCAAGCTAGTTATCAAAAAAGCTACATGCATAGTTTCAAATGAGCAAGATGTATTAATAGCCTCTTAGCTTTATTCAAAACCTAATAAAAATGTGTCAGTAAAGTACAACTTTTAGTTTTGTTCTCCATCGTACCCAATTTATAATGTTTGACCCTTCTGATCAATTTTATATTTTCTTAATGTAAAATTCCCATTTTTAGCCATATGTAATGTTCTCCATTACCTGGCAACTGTCATTCTTGGATAAAATGCTAACAGCAATCTAGAGGTGAACTCTTCCTTTTTCCATGTTGTAGTATCTTTCTCTATCCCTAATCCTAAAGCTTCCCATCTCCAGGTAATACCTTTTGGAACATTTCCAGCGAGCATTCAGTCACTTGTTTTCATCTATTTTGTGCACTTCTGCACTCCCAAAACATATGCAGCATCCCTGCATCCTCTGCTCCACATCTCCAACACTTACTTCCATAGCTCCTCTGTCACACATTATTTTATTGGGTATGTTGTAATGCAAATGTAAAATCCTTATCTGTTGACCCCAAAAGTAAGGCCATTTCCTAAGATGGTGAGCACTTTCCCATATTTAATTCCATTCAGTTTGTGTAATGCCCTTCCTTAATCTTCCAGACCCTTTGTAATCTGACCCTTCTTTTTATACTTCTACATTTACTGATATCCTTATAAATTCATGCCATTACATTTATTCCACTGAGCTTCCCTATTATTCCTGTCTTGCTGGGAGTGAGAATGGTCTATATATATTTTTATTAATATATTAAACATTGTAAAGTGTTTAACCATGATCCCACATGTTTGATTTGGTGAGAGTTCAATGGAATGTGAAATATTCCATGACACTTATCAAAAAGAGTAGGGAAGTTCCCTGATACCCTGCCCAAATACCCCTTAGTAGTATAAATACCACGTT